>NW_028301596.1:37130357-37437500 GCF_987345545.1 Pholcus phalangioides | reverse complement strand
ATTATTTAGCTGATAATTAGGAAAGAAAAAAAAGTAGTACTGTATAAAACAAGGTTATGGGTATACTACTTGCAAAGCTTTGGAGCTTGTTCTCAAATGAAGGTGAGTATTTATTGAAATAAATTTAGTGATCGGACCAAGTCTAATATGTCATTTAGATCACTTTTATTTTGGATGTGAATGCGTCAAATTTGTGACCTCATTTGAGGATTTCTTGCTATGATTGAAAGCCTCTCACATAAATTAAAATGTATTAAAAACAACGGGTTTGCTCAATTTATTATACCTCTTGAAGGTAGCATGATCCCAGGGTTGACCTTGAGAAATTTGTAATGGATCAAGCTAATATAAGCTGTAGGAATTATTAGATATATGGACAGAGGGGTCCATATATTAACAATTATATATATATAGGGGAGAGGGCTGCTTAGTGGGCTGTAGCCCAGGAAAGTTCAAAGGGGGCAATAAATTTGAGGAATGGGTGGCCAAGAAAACTGGTAGAATTGGAGAAGGGTAGCGAAATCTTTATTGCTCACAGGCGGTAAAACTATTCTGCCTTGAGAGGAGGAGGATTCGATCCGTTGGTGACAAGCAGTTGAGCTAGAGAGTTTACAATTAGTGATTCCCAAAGTGGGTGTTAACGCCCCCTTGGGGGCAATAGAATGTTCCAAGGGGCGGTAGAAGCTATGGGTATAACATAGGATCCCATGGGTTAGATTGCATTGGGGGGCGATGACAGAAAAAATTTCCTGAAGAGGAGAAGAGGGAACAAAAAAGGTTGGGAAACTGGTTTACAACCACGAGAGTGATCTACAAAGTAAGGGTTCTGTGCAGTGAGTGACCAAACCAGTGTGTAAGTACACGAGTGACCTAGAGAATGAGGATTGACCAGGTTAGTGCATGAGCAAAAGTGGGACCTGAAGAGTTTGCAAACATGTAAGTGACCAAAAGAGTGAGGGACCAGATCAGTGAGTGAACACAGTTCCAGATCAGTGAGTGAATCATCAGTCAGAAGTTTCATAAAGAATATTAACGTGGTTGTCTGTATGGTTTTTCAAGTTTTCGAGGTCAGTGAGCAATCAAAAGAGTAACTAAGAGAGTGTGCAGGCATGTGAGTGACCAATAGAGTGACTTAGAGCAAGGAATGAGACAATTATTGAAAAAAAAGTACATCATATGGATTCCCCCTGGTCAAATCAATTTTTTAGAGCCCTCATCTGACAAAAAATGATTGCTTTTCAAGGTACATGTTTAATGTCAAAACTCTTGAAATTTTACTATCGTGTGGGCCCCTGGATGAGCCCATGACTCAAGATGGCATTGACTTGGAAACAGAGGCGTATTTACTGTAATTGGAGGGGGGGGGGGTAAGCATGCTCGTTGAGAACTTAACAAACTTTGGCCCAGGGTGGTAAATTTGGGGAATGAGTGAGCAAGAAAACTAGTAGAATGGGGGGAAAGGCGGCAAAATTTTCGCAGCCCCCCACAGGTGGCAAAACCATAAATCTGCTCCTTAGAAAGCGAGGGATTAAGTCAGGGAGTGATTAAACAATGGACCTAGAGAATTCGCAAGCACAAGAGTGACCTAGAGAGAAAGGGACCAGTTCAGTGAGCCACCAAAAAAGGATGTGCAAGCATACAAGTGGCCAAAAGAGTGACCTGGGGAACGAGGACAACCAGGTTAGTGAGCAACCTAAAGATTTTTCAAGCATGTCAGTGATCTAGAGAATTACAAGTATGTGAATGACCTTGAGAGTTTCGAAGCATTTAAATCGCCAAAAGATTGACCTAGAGAGCACAGGACAAGGTAAGTGAGTGAACCCATTACCTCAGAAGTTTCATAAAGAATATTAAAGTGGTTATGTCTTGATTTTCAAGGTGAATGAGCGATTAAAAGCGTAATTAATCAGGTGTGAAGGCATGTGAGTGACTAATTATGTGACTTGAAGACAGGCGAATTAGCAAGGGCAGGAGGGGGGAGTTAAACAGTATAAAGTTTAAGAAATGTCGCCATTAAGTGCACTTGAACTCTGACAAAGTTAAAGAAGCACCCAAAAAATTTCCTACGAACAAAATTTTCTTACACAACCATTATTTTTTTTATTTATCAATAGAAAAGGTAAATAAAAGGGTGTTAAAATTTTTGCTCCAAATGATGTTCGTGGTACATAACTGTTAGATGCTGTCAAGTTAATAAAGTTTGGTATGTGTAATAGATGCAAATGTTTCTTAATGCCATTATACAAAACACCAACCCTTTCCATGAGATGATCCTTTACTCTACCTTGAACAGTAAATAGTTTCTCCCCAAGAAAACAAACTGAACCAATTATTATCATAACTGAACTACATTAAAGTAATATTGGAGATAAAGTTTTGAGCAGTTCAGCCATAATGAATGAGATAATGTGCTCAAAATTTTGCCCATACCAGTGACAGGTGAAGTAAATGACCAGGAGTCAAGGATGAAGCCTGTATGCAAGCATACGTTCACAGCTTCTCAATGATAAGGGTGTATTTATACCAAGACTTGACAAACGCAGGTTGCCATGGCAACTAGAAAAGTGGTTTCATTACCTAAAATTTTCTAAATGTGATTGTTAAATTGACGTTTAGGATGAAATGAAATTTTCTAATTGCATTAAATTCCTTAACATGGAAAGAAGTTATATAGTCAAAGAAAATTTAAAAGAAAAACTTTCTTAGGATAGTCTATCTACACCAAAAACCATGTTTGGCACTAAAGCAATTTATCTGGTGCCTAAACCTTTTTTTTTTATTTGTGAAACCTCGTGTACTTACCTGAACAGTTTCCCGGGCCTCAAAAATACAAATAGCACCTGTGGAGAGAAACTGTAACACTGCATTGAACATCAGAAGACATGACAAAGTCTGGAAAGAATAGACTATGATAGCAGAGTGCAATGCACTCTAGTGTAAGTGATGTTAGACTGAATTCATCATGCATGTATCTCCTATATATGCGCCCCTACTGGAAGGTTAAACATGGACGAAGCTGGAAACATTTCAAATATTTGAGTTTATCAAAAAATCAATGTCACTGTATGGTTTGACATTTGTAGTAAGAGTAGAAAAAGTTAAAAGCAAATAGTAGTATATGAACGTGCCCAAGTTAATGCAACATCATGTGATTCGATGCCTATATGCCAAGAGAGCATATCTAGCGAGTGAAGTCCTTTGTCAAATGTATGCTGCATGTGGGGGGAGGGGAGGGGGTACACATTTGAAATGAAGCACCATGTTCAAGTGGGGTGCCAAGTTTTGGGGTGAATGATGATTATGCTGCAATCCAAGGAGGCTTTCAACGTGATCCTGCCAGCTAAGCAATATCCCTTGGTCTTCATTATGCAGGTTAGTCTTCATTTCAAGACTCAATCTCTACTTTGCTGGTTTGAAATGGTGGCACCAGGTTTCATTGCCAGTCGCGAACATGTTTCCTACATGAGATTTTATTTGCCTTCTTTGCATAGGCATTGAATCATTCTACATTGTACTCACTTGAATGTATCCATTACACCCCACACTGTTATACGAATACCATTTTCAACACTTTTCTTAAAATTGTTCTGCAGCAGTACTAATTGTTCTGTGACGTACTTCACAGTTTTTGGATATTCTGCTTTGGAGATTTGGAATGTTGTCAATTTTGTTTGTTTTTGTTTTATCTACATAAATAGGTCTATGTATTTTTTTTATGCATTCATACCCTAGCTAAGTTTATTCAGTATTTCTGAAGCCGAAATTATGCTAGAAGCAGCATTAAGGTGGCTCGATATTGGAAATTTGTCTATGTGCCATGCTCCTTTCAAATAAAGAAGAATGAGGAATTTTTTTTGGTCCATGTAAAGTGAATGTTAATCTTCTATCAGGATTGTATATTATTAATAGGCCTATGCTTTATGAATCAAAATTCTTAGTTATGGGTCTATACTAAGTTAAATTTTCTTTTCTTCAATAATGTAAATTTCCCAGAGCACTTGGAAGTTGGAAATGCAATTGTAACTGCAGTTCTTTTCTTGTTTTCTCTCCATAATGAGAAAAAAAATTACAAATGTAACTTAGCTATAAAATTATTAATGAAAATGAATAACAGTATCATAAATCATATATCTATTATTTGAATTAAAAATACAATTTAGGCACCAGCTAAATCTCCTAGAAGCCAACATATTTGTTTCACGGAAAGAGGTAAAAAAAGAATGCTTTAAAATGCTTTCTCCTCGAAATTAAAGATGGGGATATTACCAAATTTTATTTCATAATTTATTTTAGAAATTAAATGTACATACAAGGTGCAGGGGAAATTCCCTTTTTTTTGGGATAATTCATTAACCATTCATTCTAGAAGCATACTTCTAATTGAAAAAAGTACAAATAATATGTAGACCTCATATACAACATTTATATTGCACTGGAATGCATAGTTATTAAAAAGAATTAACTTTTTATTAGGCCACCCTATCTGATAAAACCCAATAATGAAGTTGTTGCCCTGTCTCTCCTGAACCCCTCAAAAAAAAGAAAAGAAAACCCCCATGTATTTAAGAAAAAAAACATTCACTGAGACATTTTGAATTCGAAAATAGCTGAGAATGAGGGAAAGAAAAGCCTGTGTTGCTTATGAGCTTGTCCGTTAATTTATGTCTAGTATCTTCAACCTGTTTCTTGCGAGCGCCACAGTGCTTCTTGAAGCATCCATTGTGCTCTATGATCTATGACCATGTCCAATTTCGAGCTCGTCAGTTTTTAATCATTCAATCTCGATTAAACACAGTGTACAAATTACATTCAAGTATTAAAATCGTACTGACTTTCGGGCGTACGTATGTCAAACTTGTCATAAGGGTGCTCTTTTGATAATTGGTACAGGCAGCGCTAGCGACTAGAAAAAAGTGAAGACCTCTGCTTTATGCGGTTCTTTCCTTCATTTTCTGTGATTTTCGAGCTCAAATGAATCAGCTAATAATGCATTTAAAAGCATTGTCTTTTTTTTGGGGGGGGGGGAGGGCCCAGAAGAGCGACAACAACTGTATGTGTGATTGGGTTTTTTTTTAGGATAGGAGGTGACTAAACAAAAAGTCAATATTTTGATAACTATACAATCCCTTGTAATATGAATGAGGTATCTGAGTTCTATACCTTATTTGGATACTATTTCCAGTTGCGCGTAGGCTTCTAGGATCAATGGTGCGCCAGTTATTCCAAGATTTTGGGACTTTCCTAAGCACCCTGTAAATATGGTGGCCTATAATCGTCAGGTGTTCACAAACACTTAGATGGGAAGAAGTTATTGATGGGACTTTTATCATCTCATCCCCAGCATTTATTGGTTGATAGATGGGATTTACTTTCCCTCCATAATTCAATTTTTTTGTGATTTAGTGGAGATAGTAGGTCTTTTTATCTACTTGGGGGCCTAATGAACAACTTTAGCCTGGATATTCACTGGTTGTTTATACTCGGTAATGGCTGATTTATATGTTCTCCGTCAGATCTTATCATTAAATCATCTCCGATTTTTATTTTCTTTAGAAATGGAATAAAAAGTTGGACTCGCCTAATTAGAGCATTATAGAGAAGCGATTTTTTTTTCCCCGGTCAATAACGTTGTTTTTTTATATTCTCATGGTTTCAAGGATGAACGAAAACGCCTATCTCTCTCTTTACGTCCTCCTTTTATCTGCGGAAATAATATTTATTTACAATACATCATTTTGATAGCTAAATACCCCTTTTTTTTCATGCTGGGAATGGTCGTTCTTATCTTTGTAGTTTTAAGTATTTCGGTGTTTATTGATCTCATAAATGCAGTGACACATTAGGGTCTCTTCATTGCTTTCACTCATGAGTGAGTGGTAAATACCGGCTGTATATCGATTCTGTGGCCTGTTTTTTTATTTTTTACTTTTTCTATAACCCTGTTTTGGCCAACTGACCTAATAATTTCGTTTTCACTTGAGATAGAGAACACAATTTTTTTTTTGTAAGTTGTGTTATGTAAGAATTTATTTCTTGGCGCGTTTCCGTGTAGAATTATGGCAAAGGAAATTCTACAAATGAAAAAAACAAGAACAAAGAGCATTTGTTATTGATGGTATTCGGAGCGGAACCCGTTTAGTTACATAGAGATGTCACTGGAAATTTTTTTTTTGTCTCGATTCATGGTTTTTTGGTTCTTTGTGGGAAGGAGTTATTTGATTTTTTTCCCCCTCATTATTATTATTATTGTATGTCGTTTTCATCGCGTCCAGTCACCGGAGAATTACTGGTTGACGTGACGATTGTTGGCGAATTTAGAAGCGTGCAGAACAGGATGCTGTTGAAGAGTCACTTTCGCCATCGGCAGTTGGTCGGTCATCTTTATTGCATCCTGTTTCAATTTCTAGAATTTTTCTTTTCAAATCCCAAGGTCCGTCACAAAACATTTGTGTTTCGGTATTCTGTGAACTCATCCCGCCTTTCAGATGGCCAAATGCTGCCCGCGAAATGTGTTTGTATAAGTCAGCGGTTCTCAACCTTTTTGACTCGCGGAGCCCTTTTAAGTTAAAAAATTCTATGGCGGAGCCCCGTAGGCCAACTTTTTAATTATTCATCAGTCACTGCTTTATTTTTACTATTTAAAAATATTTATAATTATTT
This sequence comes from Pholcus phalangioides, assembly GCF_987345545.1. NCBI lineage: Eukaryota > Metazoa > Arthropoda > Arachnida > Araneae > Pholcidae > Pholcus > Pholcus phalangioides. The sequence continues at coordinate 37,430,840 of NW_028301596.1, read as the reverse complement.
TTTTAAATTTATTTTTTTGCTGTTTTTTATTTTCCTCAAGCAGCCGCGGAGCCCCTGGAGAATGCACAAGGAGCCCCAAGGGCTCCGCGGAGAACCGGTTGAGAACCACTGGTATAAGTAATACAGGTTTCCCAAAGGCCTCGAAAATTCGCGGGAAATGTAAAATATTTCCGCCATGGTAATATGCAAATATTTGATAAAAAGTCGGAGAAAAATTCTGGGAACGGAAAAAAAATGGAAGGTTATATATCAAAATTTAAATTGTATTTTTGTTATTCGAATTTTGGTCCGAAAATTAGGGGAAGTTTTTAGTTTGATCAGGAATGGGTTTTTGCCGTCAAAAAGGAATTTTCGCCGGGACGGGAAAAAACCAAGCAAAAATGAAAGAAAAACAACAAAAAATTGAAAAAAGTGCAAATACATGCTACATTATAAATATTATGTAGTTATCAATCATTAGAACTACAATTTTGGTGGATACAGTTTCCACTATTTTTTTTTAAAATTTATTAAATCATGATGAAATGTTACACGATAACGGGGAAAACAAATTCATCGAGACCACCGTGGACTTGTACTGACAACACTAAGTGGTCCAATGAATTAACAATGCAAAAATATAGTAAAGCGACACATACATCGAAATTAAATTTGTATCTAGAAGAAAAAAAAAAATCACCTTTATTTTTAGTTTTGTGCATAGCATATTCAAAGTTTGTTGAACAACATAACGTTTATTTATATGGTTGAAAATGTAAATTTCGGTTGTTATGATTATAATTTTGAGCAGTAGGGAAAATATAATATAATACTTCAAAAAAAACCCCGGAATACATGGTTTATATTATAATACATTTTTATATTTATATTATAATACATTTTTATATTTATATTATAATACATTTTTATATTTATATTATAATACATTTTTATATTTATATTATAATACATTTTTATATTTATATTATAATACATTTTTATATTTATATTATAATACATTTTTATATTTATATTATAATACATTTTTATATTTATATTATAATACATTTTTATATATTATAATACATTTTTATATATTTTTATATTTTTTATTATAATTTATATTTTTATTGTAATATATTTATTATATATATATATTGTGTATAATACATAATTAACATTATAATTGTTTCATCCTGGCTGTGGTAGCTTTTCTATCTTGCATATGGCCAAATTTCCTATATTGTGCTAAGATTTTGCCTTCTCTTTGCATAATCCTTTGAAACAGTCCTCATGTTATCTGATGTTAGAATAGCAAAAAACTATTGTAAAAAAGTTAATATTTTTTATGTAAGGGATTCCAAGCGAAAAAAAATTTGACAAAAATCTGAACAAAAAGGCTAAAATTACAATACTATGAGCATGACCCGCACCAGTGATGGCAACGGCCGCAACTACATGTTTGGTTACCCGGGGCAGATGCTCATTTCGGCCCCTTCTTGTAATGTTGAAGGAGAGGTTTGGGAATAAAATTTGTGCCCCCTCTGGTCCCGAGACCCGCCTGCTTCCCCCGAGTTGCGGCCCTGTATGGTAACCTCGTCGAACAAAAATTGCCCTTATGACAAAATTTTCCCCCACGCATTCCGGAAAATGTGCTATCTACCTACCGAGGAAAATTCGTAGTCAAGAATTTTACTATAGAAGAATATTACACTGCAATAATTTTTTTTTCAAAAAATTCCTTTGTGTGACGAACTCTCGAAATTTCCCACTTGGAGAAATTTAGGCCAATTTTTCCCACGAGTTATCATCACTGGCTCACGCATCCTGGAGCTGGGATCTTCTGTGGGGCCCTTCTATAGTGAATTTATAGTAGGGAATCTTCCTGGGTCCCAGGGCTGGAAGCCCTGTCAGCTCCTACCCTTATGGCGGCCCCATGACTGTGAGCTTGGTCAATGATAGTGATGAATACTTTAGAGTGCAACAAAAGCATTAACTTCACTGATCCTTATTGTAGCTCATAAAGTCTAGTTTTCCGGTTTCCTCTGCGTTTTTTACCAAGGTAACATACTAGATAGAAAACACTACACTATATTCATTGCACTCCTATGTTATCATTCATGCTTTTGGGTTTCATTAAGAAAAGACACCTGTTTTATTAAGAACTTTTGTTTACAAACAACCTGCTTGGTAGTAATGGCTTTTATCATTTAACACGAATTCTTTTGTCTAATTGAAAGGAAAAGCCGATTCCAGAAGTTAAACAAATCTAGTTTTAAATATTTCACCTTGCTAAAGTAAGTAAGTTTCTCCAAACTTGGTGAAGTAAAAGTTACAATTTTGAACTGTGTTTCCTGCTATGCCCTCCTTTTATTTGATTTCATACCCTTATAAAATCCCATATGGCCATCAACCATTAGGGTTGAGAACCACTTATTCTAGTTACTGGTGGCCATCTTTTTGAAGAGTCAGTACCACTCAGAAAACGGCTGTATGAGGTATACAATCTTCTCCATAGGTTACCCCTTTATGGCAGTTCTGCTTGTACATTCTGCTCTATTTTACGAACCATCAATTTACAAATCGCACATTTTTACAAACTAATTTTCTCGTTGCAAACAATATACTATTCCTTTACACATCGTTCCCATTTACGAATTTTCGATTTCACTAACTCTTTTTTCACGTAAAAACGAGCGTTGACTGTGTATGCTAATGAAATTGAATGGTGGCCGGTTATGTCTTCATATGTGAGCTAAAGTGTTATTAGTAAAGGTTGAATTCGGTGAATGATTGGAAATTTCATACAAGAGCATGGTTTAAAATTTCTTACGTTCTGAGGAATCCTTGGAATTGTTTCCGTGGAATATCTCAAGAAAGCCCAACTTGTATCAATGTAATTTTTTTTCACTCCTTAAATGCTCTCAAACTCTGATTTTCTAGGTAAAATTACGTACTTGAAACCCTGTTTTAGGAACTAACTCGTTAGCGAATTTTGCAGACATTCCTTGATCTGTTTCAAAAAAACGAACCCGTTCAGAAATACAAAACCCTCTCATGATCACAAAAGAGAAATTTATATTCTACTGGAATAGCTTGATTTACTTCCCGAAATACCTTGACCCATATTTCCTTTCGGTCACGTAGTTTTTTCGTCTGTATAGAGTTGCTTTTATTTCGGGTTTACGAAATGCATATAGTATATCTTCGAATCAGGTCGGTGATTATATATTATTTCCCAGTCTGACGGTTGTGGATTTTGGTATAGTAGTTCCGTAGCCCGCGTTTCTTGGGTTTTTATTTAGTGCTGATGGATTTTTCCTCTCCGAGAGGTCAATGCTCTGAATCTGATGGTTCTTAAGCGGGTTGATCGGAATGGAGAAAATATGTGTTTATCCGTATAAAGCTTATCTTGTTACCCATTTGCACGTATAAATAAAAATAAAAGCATGTTCGGGAACGTCAAGGTTGAGTGGATTTTTCTCGGAGATTATTTTTTAATATTATTTAAAGCCTGGTGCATCAGCGATAGTTACTGTACAGCTGAATGCATATTATTCATTGAACACTTGTTTTTAATGTTGGGAAATCATCAATTAGCCATTGATGATGGAATTTGTTGTTGACTATAGCGGAAAATGGATAACAAAGACACATCAATGAGGAAGATGTCGGTTAATTAATGTTTCGTGTGTATGTGGGAAACATCTTTTAAATGAGGTCGTAGTAACTCCATGTCCAGCAATCTTGATGTATTTCAGGCAAAGAATCGCGTTCTGTCTGGTCCGTTCCCTTCTTTCTTCAGGGTATGTTACGCCTGTATTTTTTCTTTTTTCGGTCTTAAACATGCATCTGCGTTTTTAATGTAGCGTGCGTCAAATCTGACGTTACTGATAACCCTCATGCTACGAAAACAGCGGCGTCATGGCACGTCATCCTGTCTACCGATTCTTCAAAGTTAAGATGAATTAAGGGGGATGACAACAAATTGTGGGATGTTAACGTAACGACCTTTTTTTGAGTTACACAATTGATAGAAAAGAATTAGTTCGATTCTCTGTTAATGTTGTATGTGCGTTGTAACGATATTCAGTCAAGACGGAGTTGTTGGTTAGATGCTCGTGGAAGCGTAAATTAATCTGAAACTGTCTAACTTTGAATCCCTTAGTCCAGTGATTCTCAAGCTTTTGCCATCTGGGGCTCCCATGGCCTTACGATCGTTTGTATGCCGTGCCTTAGAATAGTTTAGAAAACAACCAGGTGTTGTTTAAAGCACTGAACGTACACATATCAATACACAAAGTCGTCACGACGCCTCACAGTGGTCCATATAGCGAATTTAGCTGAACAAAAATATTTTCTCAAAAACTAGTATTGCATATTTTTGAAAATCCCATTTGATCGACATTAAAGATAGTTCCACACATGGTGAGAAATATAAATGAATAGCATTCGGTAATTTTGAAATTATTTCAACACGATTATATACACCATATATATATATTTTCTTGCAATTCTCCACATTTTAAAGCCAAAATTACTTTTCCTAATTGATTATTTTTCCAGTTTATACTGATATTTGTTATTTATGTGATTTACTATACTCAAAATAATATATATCCCTCAAACTCAGAACGAAAAAAATTAAGCAATGATACCAATGTATTTTTAACAAAATACCACAGTTGAAAATGTTTCTCTTCGGAGTACTTAATCCAATGTTTGCAAGCATAAGTAAAGCTTTTCATTTCAAAAAAACCTCGTTCTTTTTTCCCCTATAGCACAACACTTCAAGAATAAATTATGTAAAATCGCAAAATATAGTTTGTATTTTCGATTTGGATTACCGATCAGATATTTCGCGTCAGAATGAAATTCTAAACAAAAAATGAGAGAAACCATCGATTATTTAAAATTAACAAATAAGAAGTAAGTGTGCTACAGACACTTGTAAAATATATTATTTGATTGTTTAAATTAATTTATGCTTACGCAATTTTTTTCTACAAATAAAATTTAAAAATTTACAAAAAATCCGCCAGCAACGAGAATCTTTGCTTTTAAAATTTACTTAAGCGATGGTGAAATTTCATCATCTTACGTTGACCAGAAGATCTGGCATTAGCTTGTACTGAATAGCAAAGCTTGCTCGTGCTGGGCTTCTCAAAAAGACTTTCTATTTTAGGGTTCACGTTCTTCAAGACAATGTGTTGGAAAATTCTCCGAGTTCTGCTCTGTTCTTTGTTGGAGTATTTTCCATGGTCTGTCCATTTTTCCATGTAATCACGGTGAATTCTTATCGAGAAAACATGATAGGGTCTTGTTGCATGATTTTCAATTATATAAAAGGTTACTGATGAAACGTGTTTCTATATTCACATGAAATGTAATGCTTCTGAGTTCAAGGTAGTATTTAAATTTTGTGTGTGTGAACTTCTCATAAATGTATTTCATCAACATATCTATTGACTTTCTAAAATTCAAGCCCAACCCACCACTAGTGCTATGCGAGTCATGCGTAAGGTAATTTTAAAAATTTATTACAAGAAAAGGGGCGCCGTTTACTCATAACATGTGAAAATCTGAAATGAAGTTTCCCCATGGGACAAAGATGGATTTGGGAAGGATGAATAGAAATGGGGGAAATTTTTTTCGTTTGTCACTTCTTATGCTTTAAACTATATTCAAAAAGAAGTAAAACTTCAAGTACCGTTGTCAGAAACAATTTATTGTACAAAGAGCTGGGAAAACAAAGAATCAAAAGGAAAGAAAAACCCTAAAAATGAATGGCAGAAAGAATTCTGTGGTTTCACTCAAACACAACCAAATACAGTAATAAGCTAAGAAAGTTGAGTTTTCCACCACATTTCAGCAAAAATCCCATTTGAGTGAGTTCCAACCCTACTTTGACCATCCGATGGTAACAAATACCAAAGCAAACATCACGACATAAACAACACTTCAAGATGCGCCAGACGTTTCTGTGCACACTAACATGTTTTCCCCCCATACGAAAAACTTTTTCCCCAGCTAATTCCGCGATTTGGACTGTGCGTCCATAGGAGCCACGACGAACACTTTGAGAATCTTTGCTTTGGCAGTCTCGCACATGGTGGCCGCCACTCACATAGTGGGTCGTTTAGAACAGTGTTTCCCAATCACCGGGCCCGAACATCACTCAAACTGGGCCACCGTTTCATTTTTCCCATTTATTTCCTATAAGTCAAGTGCATGACCGGGCAAGACCGCAACTGGATACTTTATCAGCCGGGCAAGCACTCATTTTTGCGCCCCGTGTAACAAAGATCCGTGTGAAAAGGATCAGTTAAAGCAGGGATTCTTAAATTATGGGTTGTGACCCAATCTTGGGTTGCAGGGATTCTTTAGCTGAGTGGCGTCCGAGATGGGCAAAACCACTTACAGCTAGGGATTCTTAAGCTATGGGTCACGACGAAAATTTGATTCGCATGTGTCTGCGAAATGAGTCGTACAATTCCGATTACTATCCTGTTATAAATGCACTTATTGCGTCACTTGTTTCACTAATTTTGAAAAACAAAGTTTCATGGATCGCGGCTGAGAAAGATTTAAGAACTCTTGTGTAAAACGGTGAATTCGGCGCAACCTCTGGTCCACCGCCAGAGGTACCAGACCCACTTGCTTCACCCCATGCGGCTGTTGGCCGGTCCGGGCCCTCCACTCACAAAATAAATCAGCCGGACCGCGAGCTTCTAAAAGTTGAGAATCACTGGTCTAGAATAGTCTAGTCGTTTATAGAATGGTAGTTAGTGTTGTAGCATTGTCCCTATTCCAGACTATCCTTCCATAAAATACGCCTTCAAAACGGACTTGAAACTTGTACTGTAGTTGTATTTTTTTATGAAAATCCATGTGTTTTAGGAGGTAAAAGCTCGTTTCCTGTATCAATGCTCCGTGTAGGTACTTGATGTGTAGTGTGCAATTTTTTGCATTTATGCTGGGGTAAAAAAAAAAAAAACACGAACGGGCTCGATTATTCTGAAAATAAACAGAACGGAAATAACGTAAAAAGATTTTTTTCCTTCATTTTCTCACGACCCCCCTCCCAGCTGAGAATGCATACATAGATAACGAGCTGCTATTGAAAGTCAATGGAGTCATATGTGATGGGGAGAAACGATCTGTTTTTCTTCACTTTTTTTCCCTCTGTGCACATTTGACACTTCTATTGAGTCATCATTCCCTTCCTTGGGGTTTTATGTGCTCCTATGTGATCACCTGTCTGGCTGGCGTCACTGGATCCATACCCAGCTGTTGAAAACTTCCATCCTATGCTCCTTTATTTCCTTGGTTCATGGACAGTCATAACAGCTGCTTTTTGCGCTCTCTGTGCTCAGTTTCTCCCATGAAGGAAAAAAGAAAAGAAAAATTCATCAGTTATATTTGATATGTTTGACGATTTTTTGGATTCTTCTTATTTGATGTGCATCAGTTTTTTGGGGATCTTATAAAACTGAGAACTGACTGTAGGCCTATTGATAAAATTTTACAAACAGATTATGGTAATGGATATAATTTGGCTTTAGCTGTTTGTGATTGTTTCTTGTTGAATTGATTGCTGATAATTTAATGATTTTATCAGGAATTAGTAAAATCACTAATTAATTGATAAATTACTCATTGTTGAAATTTGAGTAATTTAGGTTGATTCAGTTATTTTACCAAACTGATGGTTCTACATATTCTTTCCCTCCCTCATTTTCAAATGAGTTAGCATGTCAGATGCATATGAGGAAAATCTGATGTTCAACTGTTTGTATGTGAATAAGGAAGTAAGAAATTACCTGAATCATTGTGTAGAGCGATTTACTCCAGAGAGGAAGCATTTTTTAAAGTTTTTTTTTTTTCACTTATAACAACAGTAGGAAGTATATAGTGTATATGAAGTACATTTTTATGGGACCGTAGACCAGGCATCTTCAACCCAAGTGCTCGATTCTAGTGTCTGCTTTCATGCTCACGAGAGCACTTGATCAACGTTCCTGTTAACACCTTAGAGGAATTCCATTTAGTCATCGCCATTTCATGCATTCGTATGTCAAACTACTTGCCATAAAAATGCTCTTTTGATGTTTTAAGTCATCACAAGTTTTCCAATCACGAGCACAGGTACAGTAAGTGCTCGTGATTGGAAAAAGGTTGTAGACTGTCAGTCAGTGTGGTCAAGGCATTATACATCATATTACCAATTTATTGATAGCAAAATTAAACAAAGAAATCTGATAGTATTTTTAAATTGAAATTTCTAATGACACTGTGTTTGAAATTAGACTATTTTTCACTGTTATAAAGTTTAAATAAATAAAAACTTAGTAGTTTTCTTATTAGAATTCTTTGGTTTATGACAGAAGCCATATCACACAGTATAATTGAGGAAATGGCACAAATCAACAAGATATTGCATTCAAAATTTTGGAATATCGATGAAGAAACAAGTTTGAATTGTAAAGAACATTCTTTCCATGTGACCAATTTTATTTGACAGGGAAAAAAACTTCAGACTAGATCTTGAGAAATGCTTCTCAAAAAGAGATGATAATTGCGTGAGCAGCAATTTTTGTTTCATTAAGCCAAAATGAAGCCATACGTCTCAGACATTAAGAGACTTGCATTGTATTGATCCTGTTTTTAAGTTTAAGAAGTCTTAGAAGGAAAGAATCAGATTTTTGTCTGCAGCTTGGCATTTTGTTAAGCCACTTATTAGTAATGTGTGGAGTTTCGCAGGTGCTTATAAACAAATCCTCTCTAAAAATAGAATGAGCCAGAAAAGAAGAATATCCAACGGATGTAATTGCATGAATTCAGCTTTTTTTAAAAAAAATGGTATTCATCAACATATTAAGTTGATGAAGATTAGTTGTTATTTCTTCATTTATCTTTTCATTATGTAACTGCCAAGATATAATTGCCTGAATTTATCTTCTTTTTTTGATGGTGAAACATGTTGATGAATAACATTAATCTGGAGATTTGGATTCTGTCAGCATTTTTTTTGTTAACTGTCATGTCTATTACGGGGCTTGACAAATCCCAGGTCTCCATGATAGCTAAAATATTTGTTCTGGCCCCTAAAGTTTTCCAATGAAGTGTCATTATACATGATTGGAGTCAGAGGACAGAGCGCAAAATTTTCGGAGTTTTTGTAAGCATGTCAACCAACACGTAAAAGGGGTCTTTAAGTCCCAGAAAAACAGAAAACAAGATTATTTTGGATTTGTTTTACCTTTATTTCAGAAAAAAAAAAAAAAATGCTCGGCTTGTTCGAAATTAGAAATTTGGTTGGGGCATAATTTTTCGTTTTTAGATTTGTCCAGCCTTGATGTAATATGCTATTGAGTCCATATTTTGTACAACTCATAAAAAATGCTTTTTTCTTCCCTAGAACACAAAGTTGTGATAGTTGGTCTTGATAATGCTGGCAAGACAACAATATTATATCAATTGTAAGTATATTGCGATCTTCCCTTGTTTTTTGAACTTTTTTTTTAATTATTTAAGAAATTATAGAATAGGTTATTGTTATCAATGTCTGAGGAAGATATTTTTTTTCTGCTGGATATATTATTCTAGTTTAGTGGTTCTTAACCAAGGGTGAGAGGTGGAAGAAAATTACGACATGTTGACCGATTATTCAGGGAAATTGAAATGATGATAAAAATTGATTTTTTTCATTCCTGAAAAAAGCATGCTTCGTACAGACATTTTTACACCTTATATCTTTTAACTTCCGTCTATGGCCGTGATTCCAATGTGGTGCTCATGCCCCACCGGGGGGGGGGGGGGGGAATATGATTTTTTAGTGGTAGCAATCAGAATTCATAATTCATATTAAAAAAAAAATAATTTTTCAGACTTAATGAAAAATAAAATTCATATTCAGTGGAAAAACAATTTCAGAATTGATGACAATTCATATTTGATTAGTGAATAATGTAAAAATTAATGAAAATTCATTTTCAAGGGAAAAAAAATCATCTCGGAATAAGCAAAATTCTCTAATAATGTAGGGCTTCCTATCTAAACTCTAGATCACTTTTTTGCATGTGATTTTTTTTTTTTTACAAAATATGTGATGCCTGATTCATTTAAACTTCCTTCTGTTTTGAAAATGATGTTCTAACTCGTATGATGTTAGTATAAGGGCTTGTATGATAGTATGTTATGATACAACTTGTATCTTACATATATCTTACATAATATGTAAGTTAGTATGATAGTAACTCCTTTGATGTATTCAGTTTGTTTTTGTTTCTGAGTTCTGCAAGGCCAGGTACAAACTGGCCTAAGAAAATTATGGAACTAATCAGCAAATTGGAACAACCAAACTACCCATTTGCGCAAGTCTTGAGGAGTAAGTTGAAATATTTTGAGTGCCAAAGTATGGTAATTTTTGAAAAAGACAGAAAAATTTTGATGAATGAAAATAGTGAATTTAAGACCGGCATATAATATGATGCTAAAGACAGCTGCACATAACTAAATGGACTCTACACACATGACATTAACACTATAAATGAAGCCTATCAGCATATGGATATGCATTTTGGACATTTGAATCCACAACACCATCCACATCATCTTTGTAACCAAATTTATTACTGGAAGTCTTTTCCAAAAAAATATTTTTTTAAAAATAAGTTACACGGGATGGGGAAAAACAATCATGTCAATAGAAAGCTATTTCTAGTGATACACTAACAGACTTTTGGTTATATCATGCTGACTTCAAATGCCACCAATATAACCCAAAACATGCATAAACTTCTGCAACATAAATGTGTTAGGGCTACGTATACACACATGTTCCTTCATGTACCAGACTTGATAGACATTTCGCAGAGGAATGTTTACGAGTTGTGTTCGTGGTCAAGTGATAGTAGTGTAACAGACTTCAAATACGAAAAAAAATTGTTGGTTTATGAACTCTTCAATGGCAGCTATTAATTTAAATTAAAAACGTGCCGTAATTAAAAAATAGTCATGATTATATTTGAAAGAAAAAAAAATGGGGTTGTTTTTAGCAAACAAATGCAAAATTTTTGATTTGGATTTTTTTTTGCGAATGAATTCAAAATTTCTGATTTCAAAACTTTTGCAAAATTTACTTATCCCTAGTTATAATACATATTAGTAAAGGTAAAAATCTTTATTAATATGTTGTAAAAGCTTCAGGTACTTCAATTTATTCACTAATTATGGAATGTTATGTGATGTGCCAGCTGTGCAAATGATTTCAAAAATCAAACAAGACTATTTTAATGGTTAAATCAAGGAAAACATAAAAAAAGAGTCCAGGCATTAATTTAGTATATATACAGTGAAATCTGTATAAAACGGAATGTTAAGAGACTGAAATTATTTTCTATTGCAGATAGGTTTCCATTTTATAAAGGTGCACACAAAAATATATGCTGCGATTTGTTTCTGTCATTTTGCGAAAACCTTAAAATTTAAGAATATTATCCTAACTGCTATAAACCAACGATTATTAAACAAAGACATGCATATTTATTTTGAATTTTTTCATGTTTGCTGTTTCAAATTATTTACTACTACTAAAGATTTTAAATTTCATATTTAATGTGCTAATAGTTAAACTTCAATATAAAACATTTTCCTGAATAACTATAGAATAAACACTTACTTTTGTCAAAAATGGGGAAAATATATTTAAAATTAAAAAAATTGAGAAATTGCATACCTTTTAAAAAATAGCGACAATGAGTTAAACAACCAATAACGTTTCTGAAAGAAAGATTCTACATCTCTGTAACACTTAAATTCTGCTTTTCTCTTTCCACGATGACCTCAATTTTTGTGTTTAAATTCAATATTGTATGTGTTTCCTGAGGCCAGTCACCATCTGTACACTGAATGAAATGCTAAAAGTTATATAAGCTTATTGGTTTCATTCGCTTGAATGTAGCTGATACGCTTATTTCATTATTTCATGCATTTTTCAAATTTTATAAAATAACTTTTTTTATCAAACTTTTATAGTGTAATCCTGGCCTTAGCAATTTAAAAGTTTTTGATTGATGCATACTTTCTGATAGGGTCTAAAATGTTTATTTAATTTTTCTCTTGCAGTTTAATGGATGAAGTTGTTCATACTTCACCAACCATAGGAAGCAACGTAGAAGAGGTAGTTTGGAAAAATGTTCACTTCATCATGTGGGACCTTGGAGGACAGGACTCTCTCAGAGCTGCCTGGAACACTTATTATAGCAACACAGAGGTAAAAAAAAATGTTTCCAGCAATATACAGTCATACAATCATGTAACTATTATAATGCTGTAGTACCCTGTAATACCACTGATGGGGGAGATGAGATTCACTTCTGCACTTTAACCTGATCAATATATATAACAGGGTTTATAAAAGTTAATTTTCTAAATTCAATTTAATAAAAAAACATGGTGGTATAAAGCAGGCGGGTCAATGGATGGCCCGTTAGTTGATTTTGTGTTGCCCGTGACCAGGTAAAAGTACTTTGTAGTAAATTAATTTTCTTATTATTTAAACCATCATTTTCCACAGCAAACCTGATTAACAGACTATTTACTGTATATACTCGTATATAAGCTGCCCCCCCCCCCACTTCAGGACCACCAAAACCACAATAAATTGAAAACCTGTGTATAAGTCGACCCAAAGAAATCTGTGCATTTCAGAGAAAAAAATTTCTTATATTTTCATGCAAAATGAATAGCTTGCAGAAATTTACAATAGAAAATGACTCAAACTTTTTAATCCATTTCATCTGAGTCTCCAGGCTCATCGTAACCCATCAGATCATCATAGGGTGCACATCTTCGTTTTTATCTTCATCTGGGCTGTCTTATCCCCATTGTCACTTTCAAAGAGGATATCATCTTCAGTTCCGTCCATCGCATTGCTGATGCAACACTTTTTGAAGGATCGGATGATGGAAACAGAATTCTATGCCTCATGTACCCATTGGCACACTAGACCAATGTCAGGTTTCTTCAAGTCACCACTTTTGGTAGTTTTTTTATCAACGGAACTCATCCATTCGATCTGCAAATCCCTCAGTCTTTGAAAGGCTTGATGCTCACATCTAAAGGCTGTACAATCGACGTCAGCCCATTTGGTATCAAAGTCAATGATGTTGTCGATTTCTTTGCCTATGCTTTCACATTATAGGTTCTGTGGGGTTTCAACATATCCCATACCAATAATGCAGGTTTCTCGAACGGGTGAAAATGACTACTGATTGCAGGGGTCGATATTTAAAAACTGACCCAAGTATAAGCCGACGCCCCACTTGAGGAACAAAGTTTTCCACAAAAAACTCTGCTTATACACGAGTATATACAGTACATTCATTATTTCTAGTGACAATATTAATTAACCTATGTTCTCATCACACTGCTTTTTCATACATACATATTGCTCTTAAAGTTTGTTATGGTCATTCTTAGCTTGTTTTTTTCCTTCACCTCGTTGGGTTGCCTTTTTATGCCTTTGTATTTGTTGTGGCTGAATGTATATCTGGTGTTCTGCTCATAGTGACAAAACATTTGAAAGTGGATGCCAACTTGAAATTACAAATACCTAGTCTATGCACACCCCAATAACTCCAGAGAGCAAAAATGTGTCATGGGATGGTCGGGCTCATATTGTGCTGTTGATCAAGAGAGTTCCACATCCAGATACAATTTTTTGTGTCGAAAACACAGAAGCCCAAGTTAGAAAATAGTGTTGAAATTTAGAGAAGTCGTCTCTAAATTTTGACATGGCAGGTTGGTGACATTCCGTATTGAAGCAGACTAATATTTTCTCAAACCAATAAACCAGTATTCTGTTTAAAGAAGGTAACTCAAGTTATAAGAATATATGTGTTGCAAATCTGGTTCAGTGTAATCATTATGGACATACAAGAGCACCAGGTTATGGTGTGTGTGCGCATCCTTTAACATCAAAAAGTAGTCTGCTTGGTCCATAGTCAATCTTATTACGGTACCATCATGTGTTTATCAGTGATAGCAGTGTTAGAATTGAAAAATAAAAGTCACTGGTCCCACAGACCAGTGAATATGAGAATCTACTGGTCCACAGACATCATGACTGGTTATCTAAACAAAATCTATTCTAAATAATAATTAATTTTACCAAATATGTTAGCGTTTTGAAGAGTTATGTACCACCAAGGAAGCAAAAAAAGGCACAAAAAATCCACTGCGGATCGGTGATTTTCCCATAGGAGATTCTTCTGCGATCAATGCATCAACGTGAGGAGGGGCATGTAAAGTTCTTTGCTACTGGTCCCACAGACCACCACAATTTTTTTTTGGTGATTCGATTGTTTAATCGAATCACTAGTCTTGGACCAGCAGACCACCAATGATTTCGAATGTTGGATAGTCAATATTGTCCATGCACAGACTGACTTTTAGCATGTTTTCCATCCCAGTAATAAAACTCGTCTCAAAGCCTCCCAGCGTAATAAATTCCTTGAGCATCTATTAGATCCTTGTGGCACCATATATAGGTTGCCAAATCAGATGTGAGGGATAAAATAATTGCAGAAAAATGTTTTGTCTGTAAAATTTCAAACTATGAATGTAATTGAATGGATTAATTTGCAAAAGAAGCAGTAATTTTTGATGCATTGCATCTACTAGCTGGGAACCAGAAAAACAACAGATATGTATTAGTTTATGAAGTGGAGCCCAAGGTAAAATTTTAATGACTAAATTGCCTATTTTTCACCATGTTACTTTTGATGGATACAAATCTGCAAGTTTTCCGGGTAATTTTACCCTGGTGCAGCCTAGGATGCTGCAGCTGACCATTATTTTGGCCCTTGAATAATGAAAAGTTGGCCACCCTTGAATAATGAAAAGTTGGCCACCCTTGAATAATGAAAAGTTGGCCACCCTTGAATAATGAAAAGTTGGCCACCCTTGAATAATGAAAAGTTGGCCACCCTTAATATAATGTGTTTTTCCTTACATTCAGAAACATCGATTTTATCACATTTGGCACAAAGAAACATTTGCAGAAAGCACTTACTTGTTATCACTTATGGGAGGTATGGAACAGACCAATATCATGGAAAAAAATTTGATTATAGTTATCAGGACTTCGGTTTATGTTATCAATTTTTATTTTTTAGCATTTAACCTTTTTTTTCTTCTCTTTTTTCGTATTGTGAAGCTAAGGTTCAACCAGGCTCATTTTTTCCTTATAAGTTATCATTATCAATCTCCAAGATTATATAGGAGGTCAGAAGGCTCCCTTGATGACAAAAATTTCTGTATTCAGTTCAGAATGTCATAATCCCCCACGATCCATGTACATTTAGTGCTTCTTTTCCAATGCCTTTCCTGTATTGAAGTGTGTAAGGTATTAGTATCTTTCTTCAGTTCACTAACAGCTTCTTTCACATTCACTGTTCCTTGGTTGGAAGACTTTCACAATTGAATCCATAGAACATACTGTACTGCATGAAAAGTATCGTAATTTGTAATATGCATTAGACAATTCCATTCGAACTCCTTAAATTTTTTTTTAATTTAAAAAAAACGATTGTAACTTATACATAGATGGTAAAAAAAGTATGGTTTTCGATTAATTAGAGGAAAAAAAAAGTACAATGAACAAAAAAATACATTTTGAAACCAGTTCTGTGGAAAAGACAAAGAACAAGTTGTGCGGGTATGTTCAGTTTCCATACCCATTCAACCAAACAGGACATATGGTCATTGTGTTTACAACCGGGTTTTTTTTTCTGGATATAGTTATCAATGAATTATATTGTTATCAGAAATCCAGAGTCCCAATGTGATCACATTAAGCAGTGTGAACTTTATTTTTCTACAGTGCTATGTATTTTGATGGTTACAAGATGGGAATTTCAAAATTATTTCTGCTGCAGAACAT
The DNA here is from genome assembly GCF_987345545.1 of Pholcus phalangioides. Taxonomy (NCBI): domain Eukaryota; kingdom Metazoa; phylum Arthropoda; class Arachnida; order Araneae; family Pholcidae; genus Pholcus; species Pholcus phalangioides. The sequence goes on along the minus strand of NW_028301596.1, from coordinate 37,414,912 downwards.
ACTATCACAAATACTATTTATCCCCCTTTTGTGCATGCTTTTGTGAGTGATTCCCTAGGACTAGCCCAGGGTTGGCATGATAAAATGCCAGTTAAATTCATGTCTGCTGGAAAAGCTTTTTATTTATTTATTTGCATTAGTAAGAAAAAATATTCATTTATATCAGGGTCATTCTCACGAAATAAGACAAAAATAAAAAAAGCTTATCGAAAAAAAAATTCTCTGGGACTTTTCTTCATCTCGTAATAAATGAAATGTAGTCAGTAATGAAGTTTGTTTAAAAATTCATGTGATGAAAAAAATTTAATCCAACCATTAAGAGATGGGCAAATCCGACAAGACATTTTGACTGTTTCTGTCCTTATCTTGATATTTATACTTGAAACTCTCACCATGTTCTATGTATTTTGGTATTTTATTTTCAACTTGGACAAACATTGATACTCTGAATAATTTTTTTATCAATTGCATTTTTATTTTTTAATTTGTTTCCTCATTCTTTTTTTTTTTTGTCAATTTTATGGGGGGAGACAACAGATTTCTAATCTGCCTCTGTTTTGCTAGAGCACAAATTACATTCTCAGTCTTTAGAAAAAAATCTTTTGCAAAGTCTTTACATGAAATATTACTGCAGCTTGATGTTGCAACCAAAAAATTTAGATTTTGTTTACTTCCCCCCCTTCTCCCAACTTATGATCAACCGTTTTCTTCTGGTTACCTTATACCGGAAGGGAAAAAAGCATTTTTACATGTTTTACAACACTTATCAAAAACTAAGCATGTTGGAAATGTGCTTTTCAGAAATAATAGATGTCTCTGAACTGAAACACGTGATAAAGTAAAAATAATTTTCAGTTGCATATTTCTCATGAAAAAAACCTCAGGAAAAGGACATTTAGTAAAAACACTCGCCTCTTTTTTTTTTTCCTGAATAAATCTAATTTGTTAATTTACAATTCTAATTGATTTAAAAGGAGGTTCAAGTGTTAGAGCTACATTCTTCTCAACACAAAGTTTGATAGGTAGCAAGTAGTGTTATAGGACTTGAACACCAATGTTTTCCAAATGTCACAAATGGGGGAAAAAAGCTGAGGAAAATTTTCATTTGGTTATAAAATATTGTAATAAAATATTTATAACTGTAAAAAGATGAAATATGAAAGTACACTGGTCTTAAAAATATATATTATTGAAAAAAAAAGATAGATTATTGTTTTAAGATAGAAAAATATATGATTTTAAAATTTGAAAAATGTATTGGGGGACAGCCAGGAGGTCATTTCATTAACAAATGGAAATTTGTTCATGCAAATTAAAAAAATCTATTAATGAAAAAATTAAAAACAGAGTGGCAACTTTTCAAGAAACTGTAAAATAAATTGAAAGTGACAAAAAAAAGTTCTATGTCAAATATATTTCATTTTAAACTGCTGGGGATGCAATTTAGGCATTTTGTGAGAATCACCCACCAATGTTGTGTTTTTTTTATAATACAATTCCTTTATTCAATACTTAGTTTCTCATCGTCGTCATCGATAGTACAGACAGGGAAAGGTTATCAATAACGAAGGAAGAATTATGGAAAATGCTTGCTCATGAGGTAAGTGAAACAAGTGTTCATACAAAAATATAAACCCAGATTGAATGATTTTTGTTTCTTTGCTATATGCCTCAGTGCTTTTGTTCCTGTTCATCAATGTTCCATCTAAGCTGTGTGCAGAGCTGCAAACTTTTCAGATTCAGCAACATGTGCAGGACTTCAAGATTATGAATTTATATTGCGGGGTTTTAATTATTGCCATTGACAGTTATAATCATACTAATTTTAAAAAATGAAGAAGAGAAACACTAAGTTTGTTGTTTTTCCCAGTCACCATTCCTCTTTAGAAAGCGACCCCCCCACCCCCATTTACATGGAAAAACACACTAGGTGCGCTCTCTGTATGAACGGTGGTCAAAGCCACCCAATTCTATGAATATAAACAAACATGGTGCCCATTCACATGGAAAGTGTTTTTTTTAATGTGCGAGATTGAAGATTGTAGACGGCTAGTATTCAATCACCATATTTTCTCAAAGAGAAAAATAAGGTGCTATTGGTCTTCTGATGCTTGCCATATTCCATGGCAAAAAATTATGAAAAATCAGAATTTATGTATCAGAAAATTTTGGACATTGCCAGTTCTGAGCATAATTCTTAATTTGTTGCTAAAAGAATTGCCGATGGGTGAGAAATTGACAGCTTTTATAAATCTCAATTAATTAGAATGATTTCCAGAGAAAAACATTCAACATGAAGAAAATGTCCAGTAAATATCAGAAATTTAAGGAAGTATAATTGAAAAAATGGGCAATCCCTTAGCCAGACAGCAAATGGTAATGTACGGGAATGTCCCGTAAAATATGCGCTATATGGTCACTTTATGTATTGCCTCATAAGTTGGTTATTATGGCCATAAAAAAAAATTGACATGCAAAAGTATGTTTGGCGGATTTTTAAGTAAATTGCAGGGTTTTTGTATGGAAGTTATAGAATTTTCACTTTCTGAAGGTTGGCGGGTCTGTGTGTGTATGGTAGGGCACAGTGATAGTGAAAAATAGCCATCTATTTTTGTAACTATGAATGAAGTTGTTATATATGCTATATATATTATATGTATGACTTGGCAACAGCACAGAGCGCAAGCTTCAATACGCATTTGTCATTCGATTGCTGTTGGGATTCGAGTTCTGGTGGCCATGGTGGTCAGTCGTGTTTCTCCATAGATATTGTATTATGTTCGGATAAAGTTTATTTATGCTATTGTGTAATTCAGAATGCTCCATCAGTCTGTTTATTTATGCTATTGTGTAATTCAGAATGCTCCATCAGTCTGTTTATTTATGCTATTGTGTAATTCAGAATGCTCCATCAGTCTGTTTATTTATGCTATTGTGTAATTCAGAATGCTCCATCAGTCTGACTCTTATAAATGTCCAGTGAGATGTTTCATATGTATAATGATTGAATAATTTTAGCGTTGTGGGCCTGTTGCTCTCTGTAGCGAGACTTTTTAACGGGGAAATTGGTGCGCATTTGCACCTCAAAATTGGGAACCACAGAAAACTAAATTCAGCCGACCACCAATGTGGTGACAGTAGGGTTCGAACCTGAGCTTTCGCGATGCGAGTCCGTCACTATGACCACTCGACCACCACAGCGACAGTTTCAAAGGGACCAGGCTGTCCCCACCCTTATAATGGGTATTTAGGGGTAATAAAATATTAGCCCCCTTGAATGGATATAAACCATTTTAACTTTCTGGGGGGGGGGGGTCGCTGAAAAAGAGGAGCAAGTTTGGCCTTTTTCTCAAAAGTCATAAAAATTCAACATCATAAATGATCTGGTTCATCATGAAAATTAAAAGAAAATATAGAAAATTGTCAAAATGATTAGTGGTCCTACTAGTGTTGACTAATTACTTAGTCCCCCAAAATTTTATGTGACTGATTTTTCATATCTGTATATAGACTGCATTTTAAACATATTCATTTTTCTTCATCCGTAGGATTTATCGAAGGCTGCAGTTTTAATATATGCCAATAAACAAGATATTAAAGGTTGTATGAGTCCAGCAGAAATATCTGAACAGCTGAACTTGACATCCATTAAGAAACAGAGGTGGCAAATTCAAGCATGTTGTGCTCTTTCGGGAGAAGGGTAAATTGGCTATATCTCTTGTTTTTGCTTTTTTTTCTATATTCTATGCCTTAGACTGTGTTTGTTTACATAAACATGTAACACAAAAGATTTGTTCTATAAAAGCTAACTAGCTCACCAAAATTAGAAAGTTTTGGAACTTTGACAAGAAAAAAAACTACCTTCTTTAGTATGTTTTGAAAAGATATACTGTAGTCAGAAGCTGACATGCAGGATTTTCTTGGGGGAGGGGGAAATTGCATTGCAATTTTAACCCCTGCCAGGACAGGGGTTGGGGTTTCTTTTTTTACCTTAATTCCCATCTTATATTGTCATTTACAAGAGCCAATTCAAAAACCATATATTCCTCTTCTTATGGTAATAATGTCATCCCTACATTCTCATAAACCACAAAAGAATACAAAAATAGCTGATTAAACACCCCTGTTAATTCCCTCAGATTAAAAAGGGGGTGTTTCTTAGCCTTTAACAGACCTTTCAACCTTGTCCCACCAATTCTCATTGGGTTGAGATTGGGTGACTGAGGGGACCATTGAAGCAATTGAAACTCTGAATCATATTCCTTAAACAATCTGAGATAATTCCAGCCCCGTGGGAGGGTGCATTGTCCAGCTGGAAATAGCCATCATCATCACAAAACATTATGGCCATAAACGGATACACGTGGTCAGCAACGATGTAGAGGTAGGTGCTGGCATTGATGGATGTTTTCAGTGAAAATAAGGGATCAAGAGTATACCAGGAATCAGCTCCTCCAGACCGTGATTCTGCTGCCACCGACTTGAACAGTTGTCATGTGGCATGCCAAATCCATGGCTTTGTGCTGCTTGCACCACACACACAGATCCTGCCATCAACGTTATAGAGAACAAATCTTGACTCGTCAGACCAGACAACCTTCTTCCATTCATCAAGTGCCCAATTTCAGCGTTCTCTAGCCCACAAAAAGCGGCTTTCTTCAGTTTTGCAGTGAAATCAAAGAGACTCTTGTTGGTCGCTGGCTATTTAAACCAATTAATTTCAAGATCTGTCGTGTAGAGCTTGTGTGTGCCTTGCAATGATCCCGAGTTGTATTTCACTGCAATTTGTTGCATTGTAGCTCTTCTGTTGCTGCACACAAAATGTGTGTCAGTTGCCTGGCACCTATTTCATACACAAGCTATTTCTGCTCACTAGTTCATTTTCCTCTCAAAGTTTTTTGGCTTAGCTGTCATTCTTTGAAGACTTAAGATGCTGTTGTAAGAGAAAAGCCAAGAAAGTTTGTGGCTTTGGAGTTACTGGAACCGCCCCTTCTGGCACCTCCATCATGACGGGTTCAAAGTTATTCAAATCTCTTGTTTTTCCCATGAACAGGCAAATTGCAACGTTAGCTGGTGTTTCTGACCAGGAGAAAGCTTTTTATCAGCAAATTTAGTTTATTACATCAGTGCACATGCTGCACGGACGAGTCGAAGTTTGAATGAGGGATGCTTCTAATATTTTGGCCACCAAATGTGGTTGCCTGGGTTGCTTTGATACATTGTTGTTTTGCTGTTATAATTGATTCTTGGGATGCAGTGGGAACCATGATCTGGTTGGGTGTGTCCTTTAATTCATGGCTTTTGTGCTGAACTCTCATTGCAAGGATTTAAGTTTGAACCCCATTGGCAGCGCAGTGCTAGTTGGTTGAAGCTACTACTACTGCACTGCACATCAATTCTGGCCATGTCGATATTCATCAATTTACTGTATATAGAGTTAGGTCAGAAATGAAGGCACCACATATCAGTGGTTGCCTCAGGTTCATCAGGAAGCACTTGTTATCTATATTTTTCCCCCAAGATAGAATCTGCAGACTTGACAGAAACCTTCACTGTAATAGATGAGCATCTTATCATGGCATCACTCGGGCGCTAAAATTGGCTGAAGCTGGTTTTATATGGCTTTTCACTTTGAGGCGCAAATATGAGCTGGTCTCCCATTTGAAAAAGTCTCTCCACAGAGAGCAGGCAGGTCTTTCAACATGGTACATAACATGAATGAAAATTTAGTCATCCACCATATTCACTCCAAATATTGAAGACAGATGTCACCACCACCAGAGCATGAAACATGCACAGTTCTGGCAATATAAATGTGCTTAATTCTCGCAGAAACTCAATGTACATTCATACATGACCAATTTGTTAGAAATTTCTCAGGGGAATGTTTATGAGGTGTATACATGGGCTTGTGAGTAGTAGTTGGTTAACATGAATCTGAATGCAAAACCGGTTAGTTGCTTACTCAAGCAATCAAGAGGTTTGCTCAACAGCCGATAGGTTGACATGACTAAATGATCCGTTTGATTCAGGTTCAATGAGCGAGAGATATTGTGCTTAAAGAATTAGGAACATGAGATATCTAACATCACTCACTTTTACATTTTAAGTGAAATCAGGTGTTATAGACTACTCTTATGCAAAATTTATATTAAAATTGAAAAAAAAAACAACATTTCTAAGTTTTGCAAAGGTCTTAGCATAAGAGCTTTTCTCAATATCTGGTCAACAATGACATTGAATCCACCCTACTGATTCCATCCAATTGGCAAAAGCTTGTTTCCAAAGAATGTTTTCACAAGCCAGATCCATTCCAAATAATTGGAACACTGAGAAAGTTGCCAATCAAGGTACAACACATAGCATGACTACATAATAAAGGGTATGTATCAGGGCTCATTGGAACACTGAGAAAGTTGCCAATCAAGGTACGACGCATAGCATGACTACGTAATAAAGGACATGTATCAGGGCTCGGTCCAGCCAAAATTTGGGTCTGTTTTCTGGACCCTTCACAAAATTCTGGACTTGAAAAACAGGGCCTTTATAAAAATCTGGATCTGAAAAATGGACCCTTCACAACAAATTAATGAAAACATAAATTTAGCGTTTCATTGCTTTTGTGTTAAATTAACTAGATTATTTCACTTCCCACGAAATTACTTATTTTTCACAAAATTAATTACCCTTTTCACAAAAATAAGGAAAACAAAAACAAGACCCTATAAAAAATTTTTTGACTGACCCCCCCTTCTCAATAACATGTATACCATACTAGTGTAATGACGATTTGAATTTAAGTTTAGCTAATTTACCAATTATAAATTTACTGATTTTAATTAAGTTAGGAGATGGCCATGAAAAGGGGGGGGGGGAATCATCAAAACACTAATCAGGTTCACTGCAAGAGAAATTTAACAAATCACATTACAACTGAAATAAAACGATGCTACAAAGAGACAATACCAGACAACAGCTATTAAAATATTTCACGATCATTTAATCAGACATCTGAATTACTCAATTAGGGACCACCTTTGATCATATTTTTAAAAAATATTCCAAATGGACATATTCAAAAATAAAAATTAAAAGATAACAGCAATTTATCAAACACCCCTAAAAAGGATATGTGATATGCATCGTTGATGAAAAGAATTATTATTACTAAGGCAAGGCTATCACATGGTCAATCTCAACAAATTAAACTTGTAAAACATTTAGGACACAAATCAACTTGGCATCTAGGCATCGAATGCCAGTAAAAACATCTGACTACATATTGTGAGGGTTCCTCAAGATAAATTACTATTATTCTGCTGTGCAAATGAAATCAATACCAAATCATTAGTTGTGGTATCTGGAAAGAACATTGTCTTGTGGTTGAACCAACAACCACCAGTACTAAAAGGTCTGTGGATGTTTCAAGTGTCCGCTCTTCATTTCACAGTGTTGACAGGAAAATAAGAAATGTAACTTGCATCATGTTCCGAGGACGGTTAGAGCCTGTCATAGGTGCACGTTCAAAAACTAGCTGTTGACCATAGAGGCACAATGAATGGCGGACATGATATGAAGAATTTGAGATTTCACCCAGAACAGGTCATTTCATGTATTTAGTTCACCACTCGAATCAAAGAAACAATTATATGTAAACTCGACCAAAAAATTAAATAAAGTCTGGTGGCTCGGCTAATAGCTGACTCCCCAGGAGAGCAAATACATTTTTAAAAATGCAAAGTTGCAAGAGATTGAGAAAAAAAGCACACTCAAAAAGTTTGAGAAATTATGGAAAAAAAGAGTTTTTGTACTGATGGGTTAAAAGAGATGTACATGTTCTGTACAGAAAAGTACAAAACTGCCTACGTGCCAAATTCAAGCATGTCATTTATGCGAAGGAGGAAGAGAGAAAAAGGAAAAGAACACAAAACACCCATGCACGAATCTCGATTTTACATGCCAGAACACTCAAACCTATACCTCGATGTGAGCACTCAGAATACCATAACCCATAATAATAATAATTAAATTTTTCAATATTACACTAGGCTACTTTTACTTCAAAATCATTGAAGTTATATAAAGGAAAAATAAATTCCAAATTTTGTGACTTGAAATCAATGATTTTTTTTAATCAAGTGATTTTAAATCGACATATCCTGCCCTTATATGTAGTCTTCTTTGAGACAGAGACGCATGCAAGGTTGAAGAGGGCATGTGGGCTGTACTTAAAGAAAGAAAGGCAGCCAATTTTGAACCCAAGCACATGTTCTGTTTCGTGTGTGCGAAGCAAGCCCTAGTAATGCACACGCTTTTTCCTTATATTCACAACCTGGCAGTTGAGAGGTTGGCATGATAGTCTTGGGTTGTAATAATTAGTATCACACTCATCAGAGAATTCTAATGTGCCTTAATGGGGTGATTAGTAAGAATTTTACTAATCCAGGGGAACCGCAAATAAATTATCATTAGGGTGATTGAACCAAATTAAACACATCACAGCAACAGTATCACTCAAGCACATGTTCTGCATGTGCCGTAAGGTTGAGAACCAGTGATATACTTACTACTACATTCAAAAAGTTCAGAGACTTATTATTTTATTACGGAAGAATTAGTACAGATAAAACCTGTTTATTTGGTGTTTCTTTGAAGTAACTACCCACGTAATTATGCACTTTTGCCATTGTTCATACAAAGATGAAAGTGTTGATTGCAAGTCTTTTTTTTTGGCTTTAATCTGCCAGTGCCTTCGTCACTGCTTGCTGTACTTCTTCAGAACCTGAGACTCATCGTCCCTTAAGCAAATTCTTTATCAAAGGAGAAAGGAAAAAGTCACATAGAGCAAGATCAAGGAAATAAGCTGGTCGTGAAAGTATTTGACTGTGATGTTTTGACAGGTAATCTGACACGTCAAACGTCTGTATGATTCGGTGAGATGCAAGCGACCAGATCTTTGGAAGACCATGCTGTGGGTGCTCTGTCATGACACTGTGCCAGCTCGCAGGTCCATTCTGGTGTCAGATCACTTGTGAAAACATCACATTCCAGTACCTCTATAACCAGCTTGTTCCACCTGATCTTGCCCTATGTGACTTTTTCTCTTTTCCCCGGATAAAGAATTTGCTTAAGGGGCAATAATTATTAGCCTTTGTTTTGCAATGAGTCTTCAGCTGACTGAAAAATGTTATGCAGTAACAATTCCCATAATAGTGTTTTCCCACACTTTTCTCAAAATTCTTTCCAAGGTTGTTCTGAGACATACATCACAGTTTTCAGCATATTCTGCTTTGGGAGTTATCTGGTTCTGCAGCAAGCACTTGTGGATGACGCCACTGGCGGGCACGCGACACAAAAAGGCTTTCAATCCTCATTTACATCTTTGTATGAACAATAGCAAAAATGCATAATTACACAGGGTAGTTACTTCAAAGGACACACACCAAATAAACAGGTTCTATCTGTATTCATTCTTCTGTAATAAAATAAGTCTCATAACTTTTTGAACGTAGTAGTATGTAAAAGCTGTAAATAATTATTGTACAGTGTGATCCAAAAGCAGACCTATGAACTCTCCGGATTTGTTGAAAATTTCTCTGGATTTTAGCAGAAGATTAGATTTAGAGGAAATTCTTTTTCGATTTATTTTAGATCGAAATTATTTAGATTTTCTTTGAGCTTTCACAATGTCGTGACATCAGTGACTATGGCTGTGCGCGTTGGGGGGAAAACACCTATAGGGGGAAGCCGTAGTTCACGGAACCTACCTACCCAGTTGAAGATGTCACTTCCCTCGAGTAGGCGTGAAAAAATATCTTGGTGACTGCATTTATCGGCAACCATGGTTGCAGACATCCCTATATAATTATTGTATTCCATCAACAACCACGCGTCAAACACAATAACAGATATCGATTGTACACCACGTGATATGCGATACCATATGAGATTTCTTCTTCAGCAGCCTTATATACATAGTATTTTGAAGTTTTTTTTTTGTTTTCTCTGACCAAATGTCTTCAAAAAAAAAAAAATCTACAACTGCTTTTAAGAGTTTTATACCCAAGATTATCCATCACTGATAGCATCCATGATTATATTCTGCTTAGGGGCTATCCATGACCTGCCGAGAGACAATTTTTCTCACTTGATCAAAAAAATTATCACAATTTCTTTTATCGGGTCCGAGAGTGGGGTCCTTGGTGATCTCTGCATTTCTGGATTCCAAAAGTTGGTACGTCTGTGCGTAGGTTCTTGACAATAAAATAACAAATATATGACATAAAAAAGTACTCTTGCTGGAATTTTCAAGTAAATTGCCAGATTTTTGTGAGAAAATTGCAGAATTTTTACCTTTTTAAAGTTGGCCGGTCTGCCACGCAACCCATTCTAAAATATTTTATTTTTAAATTGCTATCAAAAAGCAAATTAAAAAGAAAACTATATAGTTCGAATAAAACAACATTTGTGGATGCAAAAACAAAGTTTGTTTCAATGTTACAATATATATTCAAATTGTGAGCCTTTTGCATGAATGCAAGCGTACATTCTTTTCCCAGGTTTCTGGCCACTTAGAAAAATTACCAATTCAATCTTTGATTGAATTTTTTTTTTTTAAATCAATGAAATGGGAATTATTCTTGTGCATTTATCTTCAGTTGTCACCACAAGAAAACATCGGGAAATGACAGGCCCAATGATCTTGGTGGCCACAATTCCTTTTAAGTAAAGTGATCATCAAAAAGTGTGTGGAGTAATCCATTTTCTCATTAGACGTATGGCAAGTTGCGCTCCATCCTGTTGCAAAAAGCAAAAATTTTCATTTTCATCCAACACTGCAATGAATTACCAGAAAATATATCCTTTTACAGTTTTTCCATCCACTGTCTCTTAGAAAAAATATAAAAAAATGGACCCACAAATTTTCCTATGGTGTGAAACTGAGCACCACAAACCAATTTTGAGTCAATGCAGAGGCTTTTCATGATAGATGTGCAAATTTTTGGTACACTAAATTCTGACGTTTGATCTGATCTGGAGTTTTCAACTCTGGAACAACCCAAATACGACAGGCACTAAACTTCAATTTCTTCAGGGCCGTGTGAACAGTACAATATTTCAACATTTTGTCCTTTAGTTCACACATTCCATGCTGGCTCTGTATAGGCGGACACGACTTTGCCTTCGGTCTTCAACATTTCTAGTTTGTCAAAAATGGGACATCAATTGGAAGATTTTGTCTTATTGGGCACAGAAACATTTGGGAATTAATTTTTGAGCTTGCCAATAATGGCTTCAAATGAATGAGTTGCAAAAATATTGTTTAATCATAAAAATTCTTTGCTTCTGGCAAAAAAAACATCTTTTTCATACAACAAACAAAGAGCCACTGAGAGTATCAGTGAGCATGGAAAATGGGAAAAAAAATAGAGACTTTCCATCTTGGACAGTACAGTGCTGCTGTCTATGAAAAATTTTTGTGATTTACAATCAGTAGAATTTGACAAATAAATTTTATTTTAACAGGTTTCGTGACTTTTGGATCACTTTGTATTAGTTTTTAGCATCTAGATTTTTATTGTAAGTGATCATTACATTTTTTAAAACTGTTGCAGATTATACCAAGGCCTAGAGTGGATTTATAACAGTCTGAAAAGTAGGAAGTGACCGTGGCTTGCTATCATAGTGCCTGATTCTAAGTAATACATCTTTCACCGTTTTTATTCCTTGGAAAAAATAGACAATTTCTGAAGCTGCGGCAATGACAGAAGCCATGTTAATAATTAAAAGAAAACAAGAAAATAAAGACTTCCCGTTTGCAGGTGTGCTTCGAAAGAGTGACAACATGTAATTGGCATATGTACTGGTTCTCACAGTTCATTGAAGAAACTTTTTTTCTTCTTCTGTCTTCTCCTTATCGAGTGGTTTTATGTGTTGCCAAAGATTTACGGTGAACTTCATCAAAGAAAATTAATCGATATTTTATGCATTCATCTGCTGTTCTCTGTTGGAATGCAGAAAAGAATGTGTATCATACATAAAAATGTAAATATATTATGTATATGCTCCTAGCTATGTGTATTTATATGTCCATATAATATATATATTATACATATGATATATTTTTTATTTTTCACGAAGAAACGAAATGTGGATTGGGAAAAACAGGCCTGGAGATGTCGATTTTGTAGATCTAGATTTGTTATGAACCAATTGATTATGTACTTTAGCTAACTACAATTACTCATTTATTCAGATGATAATCACAAATTATGTAAATGAATTTTTTTCTCTCATGATTTACAGAAAATGCTCATGATATTATTCATTTCATTATTTATGTGATAGATCATGGGGATGCACAGCCTTTTCGGTCCATGAACCAGATATGCAAAACAGCCACAAACTGATGTACTTATGTCATGTGGATTCTTTTGTACGAACACCTTTCCGGGATCTGATGCAACCCATTCAGCCAAGTAAGCTGTAGGTTGTGCATCCCTGTGCTAGATGGATGAAATTTTCTCGAAAACTGGTTTGAAACTCACATAATGTTTTCACATCATCATCATTATTTATAATCAATTTCGAGAAATGTTTGTGAAGTCGATTAAAAATACCACATTTCAGTCCCACTTGTTTATTTCAACACTTCAGCTGTGAGTCCTATCTATAGATGTAAAAACTATATGGCACTGTGTGGGGATTTTAAATAGGTGTCAACGAAAGTGTTCAACATGACTCATTTACATCAGTTTAAGACTTTGAAGGTTCATCTGATTCAAATCCAGAATTGTACAAAATATTAGATTAAATATTTGAAACATGCACATTCGACTGAAAATTATCATATTTGTTTCACCATTTCAATAACACTTAAGCATGTTATGTTTCACTAAAATGTGACATGTAGAATTATTGTTCCACTCCTTGCTCATTTTATGCTATTGAAATTGGTGAACTAAATTTTTTTAGTCTTCCCAGGCAAAAAAAAGTACAGCTGGAGTTCTATTATATGAATTGTCAATATTGTTAGGTAATATCAATATCCGGAGGCACTTTGAGATATCAAAGTTCGACTGAATACATGAGATATTGTACATTTTTCTGGGTTTTGTGAATTTGTTCCAAGGCCTTTCCTCACACTGGGACAGTGATGTTGCGTAGATACCTAGCAACCCTTGTGCCACTCGCACAGGGATACTGGAGTATTGAGGTGAGTAGCAAACCTATGCAATCCAAAGGTTGGTGACTTGCCATGCTAGTCTCATTGCTACTCAAGTTCCCTTGAGTATCTCGATCATCAAAATATCTCTATGTTCTTGTGATCCTGGGAAGGCAGTCATATAAAAATTATGTAATCTTTCCACAGTCTCCTGGGTCTTGAATTGTTTTCAATAGAACTGTGAGTGAGAACAGGCAACCTGAGTTCAGTTTTCCAGTCCTTTGGTCTCCTGGCTACTTGAGATCAATATCCCCATGTGAGGAGAGCTTATTTGTCATAAATGGTTGTTTTCCCAGTTTCATCTGGTCTAATATTTATATGGTGTGGTGGTAGTTTTTTCTGGTCCACTGTATTTTGTTATCTGCACTTGTGGTCATGGAATGTGGCCACATGGAATTCCACTCGAAGAGGCTGAGCTAGACACAGTGTAATGCAGTCTTGGTTTTCGTGGCAGATTTTTATTCTTTCTTCAGTGAGAATGAACATTGAAATAGACTGTGAAAAGACAATTGAGATGGATTTCTCTCTTCAAGAATTTGTCACATCTTCTGCAGCAGGCTTTTCCGCACTTACGATGCATTTTTTTAGTCACATGAGTTTTGTGGATTGCAATGTGATTAAATCTGGGGTTCTTTACCTTTGTTGTTTCCACAGATTCTATGTGCAGATGAAATGAATACCACAGACCCCCCCCCAAGGTATTGAAATGCAGTCCTTTACAGAATAATAATTCAATATGAAATGATGTAAAAACAATGTCAATCGTTTTGTCATCCAAGCTCCTCCTACAACTTCCCCAAAGGGTTCGTGGACCACTGGTTAAAAACTCCTGACCTAAATGGCAGATTATAGATGATCTAGACCAGAGGTTTGTCATTGTATTATTCATTTAGGATTATAGAATATCCCATATACAGTGAAACTTCTTAACAAGGGATATCCACACGGAACTAAACTCTGTTCCTTGATTAGGGGTTTGGCTGCAGACAGTACTGACTTGTATCGTGAATAAATTGCTGGAACATCTTTAGATACCTTGTGAAATTTAGAAGAAACTCTAGCGCATACTGTTAAACCGCCATTGAAGGCACTCTCTGAGTGTGGGACAACTCTGAACTTTTAACGGCCAGTGTTCCTTATTGAGAACGCCGGTTTTATAAATTTAAAAAAAACCACATTTTTCACGCATTGAAAAATAGCACTTGAATTTTTTCCCTGAAGAGATGAGGTTCCAAATGTAATTTACAAAACAGAAATTTCATTGATTTCATCACTTACGCCATAAATTTAATTTTTTTAAATCACTTATTTTTAAGAAACAGTAGAATTTAATTTTTTTGTTTTCAATTTTTCAGTGTTTCTATGGCCATTTGGCAAGTCCAGAAAATATACAAGATAATTTTTTATAGTGAATTTTCTGAATGATATCTTTAAACTAAAGACCCAAAAGAGAGAAAATCAAGGGGGGAGGAATTAGAGAAATCAATCCAATTGTTAATTCGGTCAGTAAAACATTAACTCTTTAAGTGGCAATTGGAAATCACCAAATTCCTCTTCAAAATGCCATATCTTTTTCAATGAAGTTGGCTTTCTTCTGATTTTCAGTAGGTGCAAACGAAGGAGGTATAGGGGAAATTTTTTTCATTTTAGAAATCACAACTTTACAAAATATTTGGACTTGTCAATGCTAAAATAAGAGGCTCTTATGAAGATGAGATATCTCGTCATTGCCGTTTAAAGGGTTAAGGGGATGGATGTCCTGATCTGTGTCCTTTTGAATACGAACTCGTTTACCTTTATTTAAGAGATAAAGTCTTGTTCCATGGGTGTCCCTTGTTGAGATGTTTCACTGAACTACACTTATAGCATGCAATCTATTGGACACCCCTTCCCCCTGATCTAGACACCTGTGATAACATGAGTATTCCACAAAAGACTGAGATGATATTGTTATTTGCCGCTGTGCTATTCAGTGGAATTCCGTACAACCAGATATTGTGATCACAGATGCAAGAATGTATCAAAATTAACTGTTTATCTATGACCATCCATTGGTGTTCCTTGTTGAGAGGTTTCATTGAACTACACTTAGCGTACAACAGTGACCTATTGGACACCCCTGATCTAGACACCTGTTAGCATGATAACAAGAATATTCCACAAAATATTATCACAAAAAGACTGAGGTGGCATTGTTATTTACCGCTATTCAGTGGAATTCCGTATGATTAGATATCGTGATCGCAGATGTAAGAATGTGTTAAAATTGACTGATTATTGATGACCAAAACAAATAGAAAGCAACAGTTTCTGACGTATATAGTTTGTTTGGAAACAGTATAGTTAATAGTTGCAAAAAATAAAATACTTCTCGCTATCGAAGATTGTCATGAATTGATTCGTGACATTTTGGTTTTTAGCTTTTTTTCTAAAAAAGAAAAAAAATCGTGCTACACGTCAGTTTGTTGATTGATGTCTTTATATAATATTTAAATTCAGCATTGTGGAATTTTTTAGTATTGCATTTGATAATAGTGTTTTATTTCTTTTTTCTAAGCGGGTGAAATTTTTTTTATATGCCGTTTCAAAATGTAGAAATTTTACTTATAATGAATTTGATTTACTTAAAATTTTTTGAATATAATGATGAATGTTAATTTTTTTTAAATTAGGATTTTTCCTTTATATGACGAGCTGTTAATTTAGGTAGGAATTGCGAACTGTAACAGATTTCTTCCTGTAATGTGTCTGTATATATACACGAGTAAATATGTGTGTGAAAGCCCCTTGTATTTTTCTAGTAATTTTTTTATATAATTACCGAAAAAAAGAGAGATTGTATTTCTAGATTTCACACATTGTCTTTTGTCAAGTTTAATTTATATTTCCATGCATTTGAATGTTCAATATTGTTTTTCCTTCTGAACTATTGAGTATAATTCTTGTACTCGCTTGTGCATAATAATAATTTTTTTTTTTCGTGCAAACTGATTGGAATTGTTGAAGCCATTGTAATATGGTAATGTTGGGGGGGGGGGAAATTGGATTCATACACAATGTGATTATAATTAATATAAAATAAGTGTTCGTCATATGCAGAGTACGTTGTAATGAAGTTTAAAACTTGAATAAAAATCTTTTCTGATGTTCATTCAATGATTTGGTTTGGGGGTGAATGAAATTACAGAAATTTTATAACAAGCTAATTTGTTAATTATAGTGTGATGTTTGTTATAATTAATTAATTACCAGTGTTCAGGAAGAGCTACGAGCTACTTAGCAAGTTATTATGTTGAAATAGATTTAGTGATATAAATGTAATTTTCCAAATATAAGACGCATATTTTTATACAAAAACAAAAATTTGACAAAAGCATTTCATGCAAAATTTTATGATTCTGAGAAATCAAAGAGAATATCACATTATCAAAATGTTTCCCATTTTTTCACTTGTATTCCAGTTTCTGGGCAGTGACAGTGATACCTCGGCTAACAGACTGAACTTTTCGGATAACAAAGATTTTATTACAAAAATTAGAACTTTGCCTGATTTTAATTTATACAAAAATTTTACAATATACATTAACAAAGATGTTAGTAGTATGTTTAACGGATGATAAGTAACAAAAACAAAGTTTTTCTGCCTTGGCTAATGACCACAGATTCAGCTAATTATCATTTCAGTTCACATGGATGCAAGAGCTTTCATGAAACAGTAACACTGTGAGCAAAGTTTTTGTGCCAATTAAAATTAATTCAATGATTAGCTGCCACTTGAGCCAAGTTTATTCATTTCAACTTTCACTTTTTAGATAACCTCTCAATCTTTCCGTAAGATTTTCAGCCATTTCAGTTTAAATAAATGATTAAATTAAGAGATAATGCATTAAAAAAGCCTCAGATTTAAATGGTTTCTGCGCAGTAAGACTCTTAATACCAAACTTAAGTCTGGACATTCTAGTAACTTATCTTTGCATATGCCCGTGTGTGTGAGAGAAATGAACTGACCATATCCCATAGCATCCCACCTCACACTTTTATTGTACTGACACTGATACACTTTTGTTGACTGATGAACGCGACGGCACAGCACATGCAGTGTAAAATAAAAACATGTTCAGTTTCCCATCTTTTAACTAATTAACGATTAGGGATGTGATGTCGAGGGCCAATGCAAATGGAAAAAATTTATTCCAGTTCTTCCTGTTTTCTTTACCTCTTTTCTCATCATTGTGACGCTTTATTTATTCTTCCCACGAGACGGATTTTTTCTCTCAAAATTAAGAAAGGGGAATCTACTGAACTCTTTTCTTTCCTCCTATTCTCCTATTTCTAACATCCGAAGAAGGAAACCAGTTTTTGAGATTTACGGCCAATACTTCAAACACAGATCGTCCAATTTTTTGCCGCCAAAAGCCTGTATGTGAAAGGGCCGATTTCTACTTCATTCAATTGTGAAGTCTTTTTTTATTTCAGTGTTTGGTCAGTTCTTATTTTTTTATAGTGCTTCCTCAATGTATAATGGGAGTTACGTTGGCACTTTTTGGGCAGTTCCTGGAACGAATTAAACGATATTATTTTCCATAGAAACGTGGAAAATCGTGTTTCGGCTGGAGAAGATTTCAGTTAACAAATGTGATTCCGGAAAGAGTTAGCAGGCAGAGGTATTACTGTAAATGTAGGGCGCGGATTTTTATGACCTAAAAATTGTAGACATGCAAGCATTTATGACCTAAACACTTACATATGACCTTGAAATTTTTCACATATCTTTCTCGTTATTGGTTTTTTTTTAAATTAAAAAATTAAAAAGCAAGTGCACAATTAACCTAATTAAATAAATTCAAATGATTCTTAGTACAGTCGAATCCCGTTTTAACGAACACTTTTTTATTTGCCCCAGATAAGTTTACATAGGAACAATGCAAATACCTGAAATTCCTTTACAACGAAATTTCGTTATAGCGAAGTGATTTCTCCAGTCTCTTGGAGTTCGTTATAACGGGATTCGACTGTACTAAGAATATTTCACTGAGCTCCTAAAATAAATGTCATCTCTCTGAGCAGTCGAAATCGGACAGGGCAAGAACTGGGGGGGGGGGAGATCTTTAGAACAGGCGGATTTATGGTTTTATTGCTTGTGGCCTAAAAAAATTTGCTACCCTTCTCCCCACTATACTAATTTTTTTGACCACTCACTCCTCAAATTTGCCGCCCTGGGCTATAGCTCGCTAATCCTCATTGCTATCAATACGTTTCCGTGTACAGTATGCAATAAAATGCGTCCCTGTTTCGGTTGGAAAACGATTGTAGTGTTTTGTTAGTATGAAGCACCAGCTATTGTGAAAATATGATAACAAAAAAAGTGACGTTGCTGAGTGCAAGCGTTTGTGCCCTCATTTTAGGAGTTTATTTGAGGTCAATTAGGTCAATTTTAAGTCAAATTAAAAAATAAAAAATAAATATATATATATAGCAGTTCCTCGGTCTTGTATACACTGATGAAGAGATAGCGGCGTCATTCGCTAACACATATGAAGACACCAAATAGTAACCAACCACCTATTGTAGAAGCACACTTTGAACAACTTTCTACAAAACAACCAGCCACATAACATCGTGACGGCTGCTCCCACTGATCGTGAGGAGATCCTCGAGATAATTAAAGGACTTAAAGATAAAAAAGCCCCTGGGTATGATATTATATTACAAACACAGCTTTGAAGTTATCTAATATTGAAGACCATCTAATATTATCACCACGTTGATAAACATCTTTAATGGTATGTTAAAAAATTGTCATTTCCCGTCTAGTGGGAAACATACCATTATTAAAGTCATTCAAAAATCTAGGGAGATAAGTATATTTACGAATGATTTTCGCCAGATCAGCTTGCTCCCGGGATTGTCCAAGATTTTTGAACGAGTCTTTAAGGCGAGATTATCTTTGTATCTCGAGGATAACAGCTTTATCTAAGATGAACAACATGCCTTTCGTAGCGGACATTCTTGTGTAACACAACTACTACACAAACTCCAGTCATATATCGCCATACGGCAATTTCCAACCAGTGGAGTTGGGTGGGAAATGAAGGCTCCATCCATCAGTGGTCGCCCTAGGCTCGGTAGGTAGAGAACTTGCTTCTAATGTTCTATGCCCGGATTCGAACCCATGGACCTTGATGGTAACCTTCATAGTGGAAGACGAGCATCTTTGCCACTCGGGCACTGTGTAACACAATTGGTCCGTGTTGGCTTTCATCCACAAGAACTATGTAGCATGTTTTGATTCAGACATACAGAAGGCCTTTGATAAGGTTAAGCACTCAACACTGATTGCCATTATGATACTTAGGTTTCCCTCCCACTTTATACATAGGATTCACAGCTACCTCAGGGGTAGGACATTCAAGGACCGTATCAAAAACGCCCTCTCTACTCGACTTAAAGCATCTATTTGTCAAGGGTGAGTAATTGGCCCAATACTCTTCAATATTTTTACTTACGATTTTCCGGCTAAACAAAGAGGAATCTTAGCTTCTTATGGCGACGACTCGAAAATGCTGATGGCATCCAGGGACTCTCAGAAAGCTCTGAGGAACTTGCAAGAAATGGTTTGAGGGGTCGAGATCTGGTGTCAGCTACATGCAGTGGTCTTAAACAAGAGCAAATGCAACTTTATACGGTTTGCAAAAAGGCAACCCTCACCGAACACCACTATCACAGTTGGGCAGACCATATTACAACCCAAGTCTCAGACAAAATATATTGGTGTTGCTTTGTACAAAAAGCTGTTTCAAAGCTCACATGCATGAGGCGAAAGTTCTAGCCGCTAAGGCTGCATTACTTCTAAACAGAGTCTGTTGCACACGCTCTGCACTTAGCCTAAAAAACAAAACCATAACGTACAAGTCAGTCATTAGACCAAGTATGTGCTATGCAGCACCACGCTTTTCCACAGCGAAACCCTCTGTCATCAAGCAATTACAAGTGCAACAAAATAAAATACTTCAGCGATATACCGGGCACAATGGTATATGATAAATCTTGACATAATGAAGGATTTGAACATTGAAACCATACATGACTATTTAGTCAAACTATGTATAGGATATTTCGATAGGGCTGAAACATCAGAATATCAGCACATAAGAGACATCTCGCCTTATCCTGCGGGAGAGATGTTGAGGTTTCTTCGTCCTAACAACACGCTGGCCTGATATAGGTCAATGAATTGGTTTTGTTTTGTAAAAAGTAAAAATAGTTCTGACTTTCTCTTCATTGATTAGCGGCACAGTGTTGCATATATACTGAACGCCTACCCATATTTATCTCATTTAATCTTGTATCTACATGTAATCATATACAGGGTGATTATAAAAAAACTATCCCGACATATGGGCCCCTAACTATCATACCATTCACAGAAACTGAATGAAATTTTGGCATAAGGTATTTTGAGGTATGCGCTCAAGAATGATATGGAAAACAACAGGGTCACTCTAACAGTTACTGTTACAGTGAGAAAATTTCGAAAATATCAAATGGCAACACCAAGTGTTTTGTATTGGAATGTGATCTCCATTGTGAAAAACACTAAATAGCGTTCGAACGGCAACTGTAGCATGAAAATCACCGGCGGTAGATAGGCTAAAAGTGAGGACAACCAATAAGGACAGAGAAGCGGCATAAAATAAAGCATTTTATTGTGTTTCACAAATTTTCCACATGACCTTGTGGAGGACTAATCAGGCTGGGATCTCAGCCGAAGAAACACTGTGACGAATGAAACTAACATTAATGCTCTGGTGCACGGCAAAGTCCTTTTTCCTTGCCTAGCTCCGGGGATTTTCGTGCTACAGGTGCCATTCCAACGCTATTTAGTGTTTTTCAGTATGGAGATCGCATTCCAATACAAAAAACTTGGTGTTGCCATTTGATATTTTCGAAATTTTCTCACTGTAACCGTAACTGTTAGAGTGACCCTGTTGTTTTCCATATCATTCTTGAGCGCATACCTCAAAATACCTTATGCCAAAATTTCATTCAGTTTCTGTGAATGGTATGATAGTTAGGGGCCCATATGTCGGGATAGTTTTTTTATAATCACCCCGTATATTGTAATATTTAATCACGTAATTCATTAGAACGAACATATATATATACTCTGGTGTAACCATTAGGTGCAGAATTCCACTTTTTTGTCAATTATTTGCTGAGATAATTGACAGTTAAATTTTGAAATTGCACATGAATGCGTTCTTGAATATTGATACTTCACCTCCTTCGGAATCTCTACAAATTCTATAAATTTCAAATTTCTGAGAAAAGTAAGCCCCAACTTATCGAATTCATATTTTCTAAAATGATCTCACAATTCATATGACATATACTGACTCTCTGAGTACAGCAAAGCCGGAAATTTTACTATCTTCCATTGACATGCCTCTTATACACGTACACTCACACATTCACCTGTCACATACAAACAGTTTCTTAACTTCTTCATTCAGCTCGTGGAAGCTTATGGGAGTGAGTGAGTCAGTCAGTCAGTCACGAGGACCTGAAACCTATCCCCGCTTTGTCCTCATATGAGCTAGTCACCCCTAAAGGGTTTGGGTCATGGTGGACGAGTGATGCGACGCTCGAAGCACTAAGCACCAAAAAATCACCAGCGGGCAAGAAGACAAAATTCAAGATACATTGGGCAGCTGCTTACAAGATACGCACGTCACCAGCAGGCCTCGAAGGGGACCCACGAATATAAACACATATATATATATATATATAAATTATATATAAGAAATATGTATATAATAACATATACTGTTATTATATATGTATATATATACAACATATATATACATATAACATACACATACACGAGAGACGAGATTGTTTCTTGTCAGTAACGGGAATCAAGGAACTTCATTGTCTGTCAGAAGCTGTACACAAAGGCATTGTGTGTGTGTGATAACTTTAAAATATCTCATGGCAGAGGGGTTGTTATCAGCATGTGGGGGAACTGATGCACTTATGCTTTGGTAGTGTTTCACGACTGTGATTTTGTTCTTCGTTCGTATGGGGCCATTGAAGTATTACGTAAGCAGATTTTCAGCCATTTTTGACTCCCCCCCCCCTTGTCAGCAAAACACTGACCCGCCCCTCCCCCCGTCAGCAATATTTCATATCTTCAAAAAGGGGTGGTTGATGACGTAAGCAACCTTAAACACCCCCCCCCCGTCATCAAAAGTCAGCAAATCCGAACCACCCCCCCCCCTCGATGCTGACGCAATACTTGAATGACCCGTATCTAATGGGATGCTTAATTCTTTCCATTGTGGAGTTTTTTCACAGTAACTGTAGCTTACAGGTGGTGTAATTCTGTGGCGTAGTAGAGCCAAAATGAAAGTTCTTGGTATGCTCGCATGCTGTGGCAAAGGGAAAGACAGTTCCCTCCCAGTCTACATCTACACATGCTAGAAAACCCACTTTAAAAAAAAAGCCTCTGTTGACCAGCCATAACTGGAACATTCTTTAAGTACTTCATACATCTTACGACCTGTTTTCCTGTCATTTGACCACCGTGATTGACATTTCTGTTACAGATCATTTCGTAACGCCTTTATCACCAAAGACTTCGGAAGAAATATAGAGAAATCTGTTCCCGGACTTTCGGTCGCTCTTTTGGCTAACAGATCAGCTGCTTCATTCCCAGTATTTCCTCTATGCGCTCTGATCCACGAGATATAGATATGTCTATTTGGCAGTAATAGGTCTTTAATCTTTCTAGCCATCATGTGGCGTGATAGGGGATCTAGAACCACATATAGTGAAGAAAATGAATCAGAAAGAATGTGTGTTTCTTCTTGTTGGCGTTTGCCTGTTGCGTAGCCGTGAGCAGCGGAAACAAATCCGCCTGGAATATCGTATTTAGATCGTTGAGTTTATGTTAAAGTTGCTCCAGTTAATTATTATTTCTTTTATTAATTGGAATTATTTCTTTTATTAATTGGAATTATTTCTTTTATTAATTGGAATTATTTCTTTTATTAACTGGAATTATTTCCTTCATTTATTATGGAATTATTTCCTTCATTTATTATGGAATTATTTCCTTCATTTATTATGGAATTATTTCTTTTATTAACTGGAATTATTTCCTTCATTTATTATGGAATTATTTTTTTATTTATTATGGAATTATTTTTTTATTTATTATGGAATATTATTTCCTTCATTTGTTGTATAATTATTTCCTTCATTTGTTGTATAATTATTTCCTTCATTTGTTGTATAATTATTTCCTTCATTTGTTGTATAATTATTTCCTTCATTTGTTGTATAATTATTTCCTTCATTTGTTGTATAATTATTTCCTTCATTTGTTGTATAATTATTTCCTTCATTTGTTGTATAATTATTTCCTTCATTTGTTGTATAATTATTTCCTTCATTTGTTGTATAATTATTTCCTTCATTTGTTGTATAATTATTTCCTTCATTTGTTGTATAATTATTTCTTTCGTTTATTATCGTAATTATTTCTTTCATTTATTATCGTAATTATTTCTTTCATTTATTATCGTAATTATTTCTTTCATTTATTATCGTAATTATTTCTTCCATCTACGCCGAAATTATATATTCCGTCAATTTCGAAATTATTTCCCTCATTAATTCTAGAATCAATCGTTTTTCCAATGCTTTCAACAGCTTTCTGAAAATGATCGGCGGGCCACGACAAAAAAAAAAAAAAGCTCCGAGGGCCAATACGCGGCTCCATACGTTGAAGACCCCTGTTCTACAATAACATAATTACTGATTATTAATTTTTAAAGAGAGACTTCTAATATATATAATCGATTTCTCTCTCTCTCTCTCTCTCTCTCTCTCTCTGAAGGTGAAATTCTGGAATTCTTATAAAAGTCGAGTTGGGAAATTATTAAAGCCGATTGAGAGAAAAGTTTCGATCTTAGAGCCTGGTGTATTTACCCAAGAGGTATTATTACCTCTGTACATCTCAGGAGGTGATGGTGATGATGGTGGAGATTTCTTGGGGCAACGAACAACTTTGACGAATTTTCTGTTTGCAGTGTCAACACGAAACACCGACACCCAATTGCAAACAGCCCCTTTGCTTGCTATCATCCACCTCCAGTCGTAGGCGGATGTGGTGACGAGCAGTTCCCCCCCCTCTGTACACCCGAATGTACATATATACTTGTTTTCTAGCCGATCGTCTCCTCTGATCGATATATTTCCAATATATTTATTTGCCTCAGGGACGTCGAAGATGTTTGTGTGTGTGCACATAAATAAGAAGACGAGCCATTTATAAAATCAAATTGGGGGGAGGGGGGGAGGGAAAAAATATATTTTTTGGAAAAATTTGTGAAAATATAGTTTTTTTTTGGAAAAGTAAAAATTCTATATTTTTTTTTAAATTTCAGCTCAAGTAAAATTTTGTTTTTTTTGATTGGGTTGAAACTTATTTATCCGATTTCATATGAAATTTTTGAAAATTTCATTTCAGATTCATAGAAATCTTATTCATTGAAATCTTATTCATTGAAATCTTATTCATTGAAATCTTATTCATTGAAATCTTATTCATTGAAATTTCATTAAAATTTCAATACAATTTTAGTACAAGTTAATTAAAATTTCAATACAATTTCCTTAAAATTTCAGTACAATTTCATTAAAATTTCAGTGCAATTTCATTAAAGTTTCAGTGCAATTTCATTAAAATTTCAATACACTTTCATTAAAATTTTAATACAATTTCATTAAAATTTCATTTAAATTAATTGAAATCTTATTTTCTTGAAATCTGTTTTTCTGATTGGGTTGAGACTTATTTATCCGATTTCATATGAAATTTTTGAAAATTTTATTTCAGATTCATTGAAATCTTATTCATTGAAATTTCATTAAAATTTCAATACAATTTCATTAAAATTTCAATACAATTTCATTAAAATTTCAATACAATTTCATTAAAATTTCAATACAATTTCATTAAAATTTCAATACAATTTCATTAAAATTTCAATACAATTTCATTAAAATTTCAATACAATTTCATTTAAATTAATTGAAATCTTATTTTCTTGAAATCTGTTTTTCTGATTGGGTTGAAACTTATTTATCCGATTTCATATGAAATTTTTGAAAATTTTATTTCAGATTCATTGATATCTTATTCATTGAAATTTCATTAAAATTTCAATACAATTTCATTAAAACTTCAATACAATTTCATTAAAATTTCAATACAATTTCCTTAAAATTTCAGTACAATTTCCTTAAAATTTCAATACAATTCATTTAAATTAATTGAAATCTTATTTATTACAATTTCATGTCAAATTCATTGAAATCTTATTTTAAATTAAACATTGTTTTGTTGAAATTTATTTAGTTTTTATGATCACTGAGAAAAAATTCTATTTTGTTTTGAAATCGATTGGATTTTTTTTCTTTTTTTTTCAATTTCATTTTAGAAATCCAATGAAATTTTCTTTTGCTTTAAAATTTTTCCCATAAATTTCATTTTTGAAATTTTCTTTGCTTAAATTCGAATTTTCTTTATTTCATTATTGGAATTCATTAATATTTTTTTTAATCTATTTTTTTATTTAACTTTTTTATATTCATTTACATTTTTTAAATACTATTTCAATTTCAGTTTTGAAATTTATTGAACTTTTTTTCCAATTCATTGAAAATTCCTTTTTCATTTGGATATCTTTTGATTCCATTTGAATTTTTTTTACTTCATTACTGAAATTAATTGAAGTTTTTCATTTCATTTGAATTTTTTTACTTAATTTTCTAAATTCAATGAGAATTTTTTTATTGATTTCAAATAAATTTTTTAAAATTCAGTTGAACTTCATTTCGAATTCATTGACAATTTTTAAAATTCATTTGGGCAGTATTTTTACCTGCCCACTCCAACTTCAGTACGTCGGTAGTACCGTTGAAACCCAAATGATCAATGTCGGAGTCTTTAGCAACCTCAAAATGTGCGCGTGCATTGTAGGTGCTGCCACCCATCGCGCAAGTTGGAAGGAAGAAGTTGGCAATGTGTATGTAATAAATATATTTTTGTAATATTTTGTTTGGCATCGTTGTGGAAAAGCTTTCCTGATGCAGCTGGCTCACATTTGCTCCTTGAAGATGGGAAAACCCATTCAGTCGGTTATGCCCCCACACCTTGGAGTAGAGCCCCTAGGCAGGGATCTTTGGCTGGGATTCCCTGCAGTGAATTTATAGCGTGATGAAACAAAAAATGATGAGAGTCGTCTCCAATTCATGGCTTACAACTCTTCCAATTTATGGCCAAATTACACATATTTTATGTTATAACTAGGGCTAAGATTTCTGTTTGCATATTTTTCTATGTTTTTTGCATATTTCGCTATTTTTACGTGATAGAGCATATGTTTTGTAAAATTTAAGGCATATTTTCATATTTCATGATTTTTGATTAAAAGTAAATTTTTTCCTCGCTACTCCAATCCCGCTTCAGAATGGTTCCTGCGGTTCCCGCCTCTGCCGAGAGCTCTTAGGGCTAGGATTTTTATGCACTAAAAATTGAACGTCATTGCGTATTGATAAAAAATCCTGAAATTCAGGTTTTTCAACCAATCAGCAATGAAATTGAATTGTTAGAGCATAGAAATACCAGCCCTTCCAAGACACTGGTATGGGGCTGTAAATAGATTAATCATCTCAATCGGTATCGCTGATGATAACTCGTGGAATTGGCTAATATTGGTGAATTGGGAAATTTTTTGGCGTTTGGAAATTTTGAGAGTTTTTATCAAATAAAAAGTTATTTATTTATTTTTGATTTTGTGCTTTATTCTCTAAAGCTAAATACACTACTTGGCTAGGTATTTTTACTTATAGATGGCAGCACATTATTTCTGATTTAGTAGGGAAAAACTTGCTGAAAAGGGAAGTTTTTGAGGGAAATTTTGGCACTACGAGATTAGTTAATAAAACGAAGAATTTCTGGTCATACAAATAAAAATTAATGGTTCAAAATAGTTTAGACTGCATCTTATTATTTTGCTAAAACTAATGCTATTTGAGATAGGAATGAAAAAATTCTTAAAGCATATTTACAGTTTTTTAAGAGCGTAAATGTATATTTTATAGAACATTTTTTAGAGCATAAAAATCCTAGCCCTAGTGATAACTGTGTGTATGTGTGTGCTTGTGTGTAAGTGGTTCCTTAAATAACATATTTGAGAAATTTAAAAAAAATGGATATTAATTTTCGCTTATTTTTCTTTGCAATTAATATAAATTTCCAATCAATTAACTTTTGAATTAATATAAATTAACTTAATTCAATTAAAATAATTAATTATCACAAAAAATGAGTAACTTTGCCTGGTTTTAATTTATACAAAAATTGCCACGTTTTTAAGACAAATAAATTACACTGGTCGAATGGTCGACGCGTTTCGGCTCTTCAATGGAGAGAAAAAATCATTTGCGTTCAAGATCATGAAAAAAAAAAATTCCAGATAAAAAAAAAACCAGGATAAAATTTACAAAAATTTCATTTCTGAAAAGTCATACAAATCAAATTTCTTTGCGAATAAATTTTAAAAAATACATAATCTTCAATGAATATAACTTACAATGAGTATAACCTCCAATGAATATAACCATGGGTGGCCAACGGCTGTTCCACGAGCCGCATGCGGCCAATGTTTTAAGGAGGAAATAGAATACTCAGCAAAACCCACCAAAAACATCGATTTTAATCTGTTTTTCCAAAAGATTCAAATTCAGTATGTAAACTTTGTGTAATATTTCTTTTGTAATTTTAATTCTGCATCTGTGCAATAATTATATCTTCGTGACATTGAACGCATCGTATATTGTCAGAATTTCATTCATAAATTTGCGAACAAAGAACCATTTCAGTTATTGTACATACTGTATTTTAGTTTCAACAGGGTTCCTCTGATACGGTCACCCCTCTTTAACGAACAATTTTTTTGTCCCACGAGTGTCCACAAAAGAGGAGTTTTACCATATCTACATAAATTTAAAGAGGTAATTTTTGCAAAAAAAAAATATTTCTGAAAATTTAATCTGTTTGAAAGTCAATATAACATAATCTTAACTATGTATTTCTCCTCACAAGATATAAGCATATACACGCGCGTGTCCCATGCTACCAACGGGAGAAGAAAAAAAAGGGGGGCGCTATTTGCATATAGATCACCACAATATTCAAGAATATAAACTCTGAGAATTGATGTTTCCAAAGAATAAAATAAACTCTCTCAGAAATATATTTGAGGAAGGGGCCCTATCGCCGGAACCCAGATGCGTCTTCTTTTCGGCGAAGAATATGTTATTCGGATGAACGCCATGGATGGATGACGGGCGGTGAGAGAAACTACACGCCATGGCTTTTTTGACGTGATCTGCCAATCTTCATGCATTTTTGCATCTTTTCCATTTTATTTATTTCTTTCGGCAAGCCCTTTTTTGAGAGACTCACCATGAATATCAACGCGATGCGAACCGTATTCGAGTATATGCGTGCACAACATGGAGGATGATAAGGGGTTTTTTTTTTTAGAATTTCGAAAAGCCAAAGCTTAAGTCTTCTCTTTTCTTATATTTATTTTTTGCTGGAAGTTGTTAAAATGTTTGGTCATCTTAATACGTATATTTTCTGACATCAATTTTCGGTGATGGAAATCGACACTCTAAATAACAGTAATTTGTTATGCTCAGTTGAATGACTGAAATAATGTTTAAGGGGAAACCCCGTTTTTACGTATGGGACGAGTCCGAGGCGTACGTAGGGGATGGGGTTGCTGTGGCTTCCGCTTCCCCCCCCCCCCCAAACCGGCCAAATATTAGAAAAAAAAATTCATATTTCGGTGAAAAAAAAAATTGAAATATCGGAAGAAAATGACCTTCTTGTGTTATATTAGCCGATTTCTGTTAATTTAAATGCTGTTAGAAGGGTGGTAACTCAAATTTTCTCGGGAAGAAAATTTTTTTTGTGCTCCCCTGAAACCTTTTGTGCCCCCTCGAAAGGTCGATCCCGCGTACGCTCCTGATCAGAGTAAAAAATGATGATGACGACACGTGAATGGTAATTTTCACCAAAATTTAAAGTAATTTCGATGGCTCAATTTAGCCCTTTAACGCAACTTTGATACAAGTTATTATGTTGATAAAGCTAGTATCTACACTTTCTGTGCAGTTAACAACTTTCTAGCGGTGTTTCACCGTAAAAATTAGCTTTTTTTTCCTACTGTAAAATTATTTGTTTTAAGTAAAATTTTCATATACAATCGACGCCACTTATTGATATCATGGATAGTAGTATCACTCCGGTATTGCTATCACTTTCGCGAAATACGGAACGGATCAATTTCATAACATGGGAAAAAATTCGTGAAGATGGGACTTCGTTATCGAGTTATCAGGACTTCAATGTGTGCTATAAATTTTTTTTAACGGGAAATTTTTTATTTTATTGTTTTTGCATATTTCGAGGCTAAGGTTGAACCAGACTCATTTTTTCCCGTATGAGTTATCGTTATCAGCTATGTAGGGGGTCAGAAGGCTTCCTTATTGACAGAAGTTTCCGCACTTATTTCACAATGTCCTAATAGAGCCGTAAATAGGCTATGGTGCATGTACGTGTCGTGCCCTTATACTGAAGGTATATGAATGATAAAAGAAAGCCATCTTTCTCCAGTTCCCACTGACCGCATTCACAGTTCCTTGGTTGGAAGACTTTCCCAAGGGATCTATGGAATGTACCGTTACGTATGAAAAGTACCGTAGTTTTTTGTGATACATATTAGACAGTTCCATTCTGAATCTTCACAATTTCTGAACAAAAAAAGAAAAGTTTTTAGCTTGGGGGGGGGGGGAATCGGTTGCTATATCTTTTGATGTTTACAAAAAAAGTAATTTAGCGGCAAAAATGAAAATATATTAACCGGTACTTTGGCACCCGATGTATACCATATATACCATTCCTAGTAGGGGAGGTATATATGGTATATAACCCTCTCCCTAAATGACGGGCCTGCTTTACAATGGTTTGCCACTTTTTTAATACTGCCAATATTATGTATAACAATTTATGCCTTTACAACTTAGGGTACGTCCATAGTGAACCGCTTCTCGCTACTCGCTTTATCGCGGCTGAAAAAAGATCGTGAAAACTCATTGAGGCGGTCATAGTGCGCTCGCCTACCTGCTTTTACCGGCTCAAACTGCTTTTACTCGCTTTAACCGGAATGAATTATTATTTCTTTTTCTCGCTCGACCGGCTCACCGCTTGCACTTTAAAACGGATACTTTCCTCTAAGTGCTCGTTTTATAGTGGAATAGTAAATTTCGACGGAGTTTTTGTAATGATTAATTATCGTTATTACTAATCGTTGATTAATTATGGCATAATAAAAGCGAAATCGTTAATAATTAAGTAATTAAGGAAAATTAACAATTATAGTGAATCCAACGGAGTTTTTATGACGAATAATTATTGTTAATACTAATCGTTAACTAGATATGACATAATAAAAGCGATATCGTTAATTAATCATTAATTAAGGTTAATTAACGATTATATTGAATCCAACGGAGTTTTTGTTGGATAATTGTTGCTAATACTAATCGTTAATTAGTTATGACAATAATAAGCGAAATCATTAATTAATTAAGGATCATTAATGATCATACTAAATCCAACGGAGTTTTTATGAATAATTATTGTTAATACTAATCGTTAATTAATTAGTTGACAGAATAAAAACGATATCGTTAATTAATCAAAATTCCGTTTGATTTAGTTTTATCGTTAATCATTTTAACTAATTAACGATAACTAAAGATATTATTTTATTAACTAATTATCGATCATGATTTAGTTTTATCGTTAATCATTTTAACTAATTAACGATAACTAAAGATATTATTTTATTAACTAATTATCGATCATGATTTAGTTTTATCGTTAATAAACTAATAAACTAAATCAAACGGAATTTTGTAACGATTAATTCTTGTTTTTCCAATCGAAAATTTGTTGTGGCACTAAAAGCGAAATCGCTAATTTATCAATTATTTAATTAACTATAATTAGCGATTACACTGAACCCATTGCAACTTCAAGGCGAGTCCTATTCATTTCATGTACATTCGTCATTCTTTCATGTTTAATTTTATGATAAATATTTTTTGTTGTCAATAAAAACACAATAGATTCCCACGTGATAGCTCCATGATGCCAACTGCTCATGCAGGCAGACGCTCCCGCGAGCGGTGCACTATAGCCACCACCGGCTAGAATCGCGAGGGATCATCTCGCCTTCTACAACTGCCGCGGTTTAAGCAATAAAGCGAGAAGCGGGAAGCGGTGCAGTATGGACGCACCCTTAGGGTACGTCCATAGTGAACCGCTTCTCGCTACTCGCTTCATCGCGGCTGAAAAAAGATCGTGAACACTCATTGGGGCGGCCATAGTGCGCCCGCCTACCTGCTTTTACCGGCTGAAACTGCTTTTACCCGCTTTAACCGGAATGAATTGTTATTTCTTTTTCTCGCTTGACCGGCTCACCGCTTGCACTTTAAAACGGATACTTTCCTGTAAGTGTTCGTTTTATAGTGGAATAGTAAATCGACGGAGTTGATTGACTAATCGTTGATTAATTATGACATAATAAAAGCAAAATCGTTAATCATCAAGTAATTAAGGAAAATTAACAATTATAGTGAATCCTATTGTGAGAATTAATTATTGTCAATACTAATCGTTAACTAGTTATGGCATAATATAAGCGAAATCGGTTATTAATTAAGGATCATCAATGGTAATACTGAATCTAACGGAGTTTTTATGACGAATAATTATTGTTAATACTAATCGTTAACTAGATATGACACTAAAAGTGATATCGGTGATTAATCATTAATTAAGGTTAATTAACGATTATACTGAATCCAACGGAGTTTTTGTGACGGATAATTGTTGCTAATACTAATCATTAATTAGTTATGACATAATAAGCGAAATCGTTAATTAATTAAGAATCATTAATGATCATACTAAATCCAACGGAGTTTTTATGACGCCTAATTATTGTTAATACTAATCGTTAATTAGTTGACGTAATAAAAACGATATCGTTAATTAATCAAAATACCGTTGGATTTCATTTTAGCGTTAATTCGTTAATTAACTAATTAAGTTGATTAACTAATTAACGATAAAACGAAATCCAACGGATTTTGCCGTTAATTAACTAGTTATCGGCCAGTTTAGTTTTATCGTTATTAGTTGATTAGTTAATTATCGATCATGATTTAGTTTTATCATTAATATAAACTAATTGACGATAAAACTAAATCAAACGAAATTTTGTAACGATTAATTCTCGTTTTTCTAATCGAAAATTTGTTGTGGCACTAAAAGCGAAATCGCTGATTTATCATCAATTAATTAATTAACTATAATTAGCGATTACACTAAACCTATTGCAACTTTAAGGTGAGTCCTATTCATTTCATGTACATATTTTTTGTTGTCAACAAAAACACAATATATCCCCACGTGATAGCTCCATGATGCCAACTGCTCATGCAAGCAGACGCTCCCGCGAGCGGTGCACTATAACCACCACCGGCTAGAATCGCGCGAGTTCATCTCGCCTTCTACAACTGCCGCGGTTTAAGCAATAAAGCGAGAAGCGGGAAGCGGTGCACTATGGACGTACCCTTATAATGGTTTCTGCTACTTTTTCAATCCTCCCAGTAACTGAATAAAACTCGGACAGCACCGGGTATTATAGCAAGTAGTACTGTATATACATATATAGGCTATAATTAGTATTCTGTGTGTGTGTGTGTATTCTCTATACAAATCTATAATTTCAGACCGATCGTCGCAAAATTTCACCAAACAGAACCTCTTGAACGGCAGGCTACATCAAATGTTCGTTAAAGCTGGGCAAATGCCCGAAATGATCAAGAAACTTTCGGGCAACAATGGCACCATGGCATCAACTATGACTTTTGGATTCTTCACTTTGCTATGCGCTTCAGATATGTATATGCCTTTATATTGGTTTGTGCCGGTACATGGAGGGAAAACCCGGGCAGTGCTGAGTATTACAGCTGGTAGGAAATAAAATTTAATACTTTGGAAAAAATACATACTTCTTCTCTTTAACACATACTTCTGTGCATCTATTTTTCCAACATCACAGATAATGAGCTACTTGAAACAGAACTTGATGATTGAAACA
This sequence comes from Pholcus phalangioides, assembly GCF_987345545.1. Taxonomy (NCBI): domain Eukaryota; kingdom Metazoa; phylum Arthropoda; class Arachnida; order Araneae; family Pholcidae; genus Pholcus; species Pholcus phalangioides. Next base: position 37,381,369 of record NW_028301596.1, on the reverse strand, counting down.
TTCAATCAGTGAATAATGAGCTAATATAGTTTTTGAAAAAAAAACCCATAATGTGTAAAAATTCCGTTTTCTTTGAGGAAGTAAATTTAAATGATTCGCTCGAATGGATAAAATGAATATGAAATAATGACAATGGGGGGAGATGCAACATGTGAAGTTAGTGAGCGTATATCATTATCCTTTCTGGAAAAACCAATTACGCTTTTGTGTGAGAATGAAATAAAGTCTTTTTCAAGATCATATACGGAGAGACTCATCACCGCCATCTCCTCGGGGCCATGATGCTAAAGTTGCGTACCTAACTACAATATATACACACTTTGTACAGTGAGAAGCCGAATGTTTTCTCTAGAACACACACGCCATAGAGAACTTTAGCAGGAAAAATATTTCCTGCGTACCGAGACAATCATTCAAAGATTGTTTAACAAATGAACCGGAATTTTTCCTATTACACGGGGAAAACCCTTAAGTAAATACATCCATAAAAGGATTGGATATTCTGTGTAGAAGTGGAAGGGGGAGGGGAGGGGAGGGGATAAGTCTTTGTAAGCGCATCGAAGTGTAATGAAATATGCGACGAATTACCAATAAATTTACGATATAATACAGAAATTGTCGTTCCGGGTAAAAAAGTGCCTGAGGGGATGCATCCAAATTATCTCACGCAGATACATACATTAGACGAACGGCTTGGAGTGGAATTTGCCCATCGCTTGCACCAACTTAGCATAAACGCCATGTTGACACGCTTTATTAAATTGCAATTATCTAGTCTAGTCCCGGAATGCAAGAATCACCCGGAAAAAATCCTTTTATTCTCTCAAGAAGATTTAATCCATACAAGTATGTGAAAAAATTTATCCTCACTAAAACTTTAGCGTGCTGAAAAGAATATAATTCGCCAAGATGGATTATTATCGTAATTATCCTGCATATATAAATACATATATTTAAAATTATAATTCCCATACTTCCCACAATACACTATAATTACGACGACTTATAAGCATTTTTTCTTGAAAAAATCGTAGGAAGTCTCCCCCCCCCACCTTCCTTGTTAGCGTTATATAGTATTTTTTCTCATTTGATGGATTAGACTTGTTAGTGAGTTTTAGAAAACTTGAACTTATGAGATTTTACGATTTTTTTTCATGATTTTATGCATATAATTTACTCTCCAAAAAAAAAAAGAAAGAAAGTGGATGTTATTTCTCTCCATGGAATGAAATCAAACTGAACTTGAAAGTTTTTTCAAGTTTTAAAGTTGTCTTTTCAAAGTATTATAGAAATCAACTAGTATATATATCAACTATCCGAGCATATAATCAACTATCCGAGCATATAATCAACTATCCCAGCATATAATCAACTATCCGAGCATATAATCAACTATCCCAGCATATAATCAATCATAGTGCCAATTGTGTTACAATTTACTACCTCCGGCGGTAAGCTATTCCATTTATTAACAATCCCATTAGAGAAAAATTCCCTGCGACACCATAACCTCGCATTGTCCCTTACCAATCGATACCGGTGTCTCCTTGTAAAAGCAGTTGATTGGCGGTGTACTAGAAGTTCATGGTCCATCCTATCCATCCCATTGAAAATTTTGAATACTTCGATCATATCTCCTCGACACCTGCGTTCATCCAATGTAACCGTATTCAAAAAATGAAGTCTCTCTTCATAACTCAAGCCCCGTGTGCCAATAAGGACACGCGTAGCTCTTCTCTGCACCCCTTCAACCAAGTCAAAGTCCCTCTGTAGGTATGGTCTCCAAAACCTTACAGCATACTCCAGTCCAGGACGAACTAAGCCTCGGAAAAGCGAAAGAATGACTTTAGGAGAACGCGAAGAGATCTTTTTGAAAATGAAACCGAGCATTCTATTCAATTTTTTGACCACCGCTGAACAATGTTCAGAAAACCTAAGACGTTCGTCAATGAGAATTCCCAAAGCGGTGACCCTAGTTGCATCCGGGATAGTGACACCATTCAACTCGTAAGATAACCGTGGGTTGTTCGAACCAAAATGAGCGACCATGCCCATGCTGCAATCCTGTTTAAGTTGGTCTGGAGCAACTCCCTATCGCTTTGATTCCCGATTACCCCCATTAGCTTCACATCATCTGCGAATTTGCCCATCGACACCCTGATCGAGTTTATCGATAAAAAGTTGAAAAAAGTAAGGGGCCAAGGACACTTCCTTGAGGAACTCCACTTGTGACGATGCCTGTCCAACCAGAGAATTTCCCGTTCACCATAACTCGTTGCGACCTATCTCTTAACCACGATTCTATCCAATGCAGCAAGTTGCCCCCAATTCCAATCTCGTGTAAACGCTTCAAGAATTTACCATGTTGGACCCAAATGGTATAAGTATATAATCAACTATCACACCAATACAAAAATACAATATTGGCTAATATTGACTGGCTTTAAATAAATTAAAAAAAACCTCTCAGAGTTTACTGTTTCCCATTTAATGCATATGTAAGAGCAAGTAAATTAATAATATATTTTGAAAGTTGCATTTTTAGGTGCACAGATTTGCAAAAATGAGATGAGACTGCTTTTCCTCAGGTGTCTTGAGTGATCTGCAAATTTGCTGCGGACCACTTAATTGAAGTGAAAATGTACCGCAGGCCACTTAAATGATCTGGAGCTGTCCAGCCGACCACTTAAGCAATCTGGGAAAGCGCCACTTAATTTATTGTTAGAAATATAGGTTTGAGGTCAGTGGGCCACATTTGGCTCGCTGTGGCAATAGTTTGAGAGTATATGATTTGTATATTTCATTTACAGCCCATTGTTTCCCCCCACTTACAAACATTTACTCCCTTTATGTGTGTCTCATATTTAAATCATGTATTGTACTAGTTTTATATCTTATAAGCTCTAATTCCCGGCGCTCTGCCCGGGGTTTTTGTTTTTATTTTTTCAATTACTGGAAGGATGGAAAAAATTACGAACTATTATAAAGGAATAAACTATTATACTGGCAGCAGTGGCGGATTAAAGACGATCGGAGCCCCGGACGCAAAAGAAAATATTGGGTCCCCTAAATTAGAAAAAAGTGTGAAGTTTGTGTTTTTAGGGGCCCCGGAAGCGTGCCGTTAAAAACGCCTCTGACTGGCAGCATGGAGAAGTGGCAAACCATTGTAAAGTCGTCGAAGTTTCAAATATACAATACATGTCTGAAACGCATTGTTAGGGAACCACGGTAACCAAAGTAAACATTCCGAAAGTGATTGTTGAGGCCCAAGAAAAATTTTTGCGCGACAGTTTTTTTTTGCCCGTTTTGGGAATTTGGTCAGCTCTGACGAACTTTGAAAGTAGCTTATCCTTAAATTCGGGCTCTGCCTTCTTGATGTATATGCAAAATTTGGTGACGATCGGTCTGAATACCACACACATCGGTCCGCACGCACACACACAAATACAAAATTGATTTTCTGTGTGTGTGTGTGTTCTCTATAAAAATCTAGAATTTTAGATTTATCGTATTCAAATTTTGCATATACTACAAATTATATTTTATTAACTAGCTATAATACCCGGCGTTGCCCGGGTTTTCTTCAATGAGGCTTTTTTGAATCACGTGATATCTCCCTCTTTCTTTGAGGGACATGTAAACCGTGTCTAAGTTCACCAATATGGCCCGAAATGGGCGAAAAACTGTCGGGCAACGATGGCTTCTCGGTCCCAATAATGACTTTCGGAATGTTTACTGTGGTTACCGTGGTTCCCTACCAATGCGTTTCAGACAAGAAAACCCGGGCAGCGCCGGGTATTATAGCTAGTTTTATACATATTGATTGATTTACGTCACGTGTTATTATTCAATTACGTATAATCTTGAAAAAATTACTGTTATCATTTCATTTTTTTTAATATGCTATTTTAATTTGAAATTTTTTTTCTAATCCCCCCTCTCCCCGTTTCTAAAATTATATTTTACAATGCGTAAAAACTATATGTTGATAAAATTAGTGCGCCATCTCTTGTGGGACACAATGTGTGTCGCACAATAAAGAAAAAAATATATATATTTCATGAATTATACATGGCAATGAGATGCTGCATTAAAATTATTTCTTTAATAATTTATTTTAAAGTATTTATAAAAAAACTTTTGAAAAAAAATGTAAATTTTCGATTCTGTAACGAAATGATTTCATTACAAGAGAATATTTAGTAATTTATTTCTGGAGGATAAGCTGTGCGTCCCGGAATATAAAAATTACCCGTGTGAAAAGTCCTTTTATTCTCTTAAGAGAAGTTTTCTACTACATACGAGCATTGTGTGAGGAAAATATATTCTCACTAAATCTTTGAGGTGCTGGAAATAATATTATTTGCGAAGATGGATTATTAGCGTGATTATGGTGCATATAATACTTAAATATATATAGGTCTATATATATTTGAAATTATCATTCCCATACTACCCGGAATTTACTATAATTACGATGACTTATATTTTTCTTTCAAATAGTCGTACGAATTTTTTCGTCTCTTTTTTAATTATTATGTAGTACTTTTTTTCCTCATTTGATGGATTAGGCTCGTCAGTGAGTTATAGGAAACGTGAATTTACGAGATTTTACGATTTTTTAAAAAGGATTTTCTGCATGTAATTTACCATCTGAAAATGAAAATGGATGTAATTTTCATTTGGATGGAGATTAAACTTGAAAGTTTTCTTCAAGTTTGAAGTTGCCTTTTCGAAGTATTATAGAAAATGTAATAAATTCTATTTCATGAATTACCTGACAATGAGATACCATTAAAATCATTTCTTCATTAATTTATTTTGAATTTTTTATGAAAAAAATTTGTGAAAAAGAATGTAAATTTTTGATTCTGTTTTGAGCGATTTTATTAAAAGAGAGTATTTAGTTACTAATTTCTGGGGGAAATATAAGCTGTGTGTGTGTGTGTGTGTGCTTTCTTTTTTTTCTTTCAAACCGAGAACAACTCGGGTCTATCGTCATGGGCAATTTACTGCCTAGTGAGTTGTGCTGGAAGTGTAAGTTGTGCCGAAAGTACCTAACAGTCTGAGTGCATATTTAGTTTTGTGTGTGATTTTTCAGTGATGCCATTCAGAAGTGAAGTGAGTGAATATGTGTATACCGTTTGCAGGGTTGTTGCTCTCTGTGACAAGACTTTTTAACGGTTGTAGCGGTTTGCATTCGCACCTCGAAGTTGGGAACCACACAAAACAAATTTCAGCTGACGACCACTGGCCGATCAGCTCCATTGGGGTTCGAACCCGCAACATTGCGATGCGAGTCCGTCACTACGACTACTCGACCGCCGCAGCGGCTGAGCGTGCACTGGGGGTGGAGGGAGGGTATGCGTCTTTTGAGCTGTGCAGCCCATGTGGCCGCAAGGGGTGCCATTCTAGAGAAGGTTTTTTTTTATATTTTTAAGGAATTATTAATAGATATGTGCTGGGTAGAGATTATATTTCTAGTCTCGCCTATACGCATGCTGCCGTGCTTCTCTAACAGCTTTGTGGTCCTGGGATATTTATTAGTGGGTCACGTCTGAAAATCAAGTAAAATGGGGGGATCCATGACAGATGTTTGAACGGGTCGCAAAGACCTCTGAAAAAATAAATGCATTCAATACTGTAGTCGTAAAAAAAACCTGAATACATTTGAATCCAGCAGAAACACCAATCACCATCTCGTGTAAACGCTTCAAGAGTTCACCATGTTGGACTCGATCGAATGCCTTCTGAAAATCAAGAAAAACAACATCTACACAAAGCCTTAGTCACGGGATCATAAGAGCAAAGGAGGCTTATTACGCATGACTTCCCCTTCCTTGAACCTATGCTGATTATACGACAATACATTATTCTCGGCTATCCACTTGACCAATAGCTTTTTGATAATAATTTTCAAAATTTTCGAGAGGGAGCTCGTCAAAGTCAGTGGACGATAATTGGCCACAACTACCCTATTTAAACATTGGAACCACATTAGCAACCCTTGAGTAATCCCTTGGGACGATACCCTTACGAACCTCTACTCCTGTAAATTTTTCCACTGGCCTTAACAATTCATTTGAACATTCTCTGAGGATCCAAGGATAGATATCATCTGGTCCTCGTGATTTGCTTGCACATACATTTTTTTACACGATCAAAGAAAATACTTGCTAGATGTCTTATATCACCTCTTAAAGTTTGTCCATGAATTTAGAATCACCCTGTATCACATGTGTGAAACATTAATAAACTGGAACTCTTTCCGCCAGCTATCAAATAAAACTGATTAAAATTCTTCTATTGAAATTAGTTACCGAATTTTTGATTGATGTACCGCAGGGGAAAAAAACAATATTATATGGTATTAGGTAATATATTTTAAAGCAATAATACATATTAGTTAAATTATCATGTTTGGTTCGAGATTTCAACAGTTTAATTAGCTATTATTATCAGTTATTAGCATACGGTAAATCAACGTCAGTAAAACTCGCAAAGTGTAACAATCCATAGCTTAGATATTGTCTTTAATTATAGTGGGAAACCGAAAGAGCCATAATTATAACACTTTACAAAATTTACTAATCTTTTTCTACCGTATACGAATATCAACTGTTAACATTTCGAAGCAAACTTGATAATTTAATTAATATTATGTTTATAAAGTATTAATTAATGTCATAATATTGTTTTTTTTTCCATGCGACACATTAATCACAAATCGAACACTAATTTCAATCGAAGAATTTTAAAAGTTATATTTGATAGGTGGTGGAACAGGTCATGGATGTATTTCTCACATGTAATATAATACTGTATAATTGTTTTTAATATTTCCTAGAAGACATATTTTTGCTGATGAAATTTCATTTTTATCGGTTTATTGGTTAGGGGCCATTCAAGTATTACGTAAGCAGATTTTTAGCCATTTTTGACCCCCTCCCTCCCCTTGTCAGCAAAAGTCAGCAAAAAACACTGACCCCCCCCCCCATTTCCCCTTGTCAGCAAAATTTCGTCAGCAGCTTAGAATATTTCATATCTTCAAAAAGGGGTGGTTGATGACGTAAGCAACCTTCAAACCCCCCTCCCCCCGTCATCAAAAGTCAGCAAATAAAAACCCTCCCCCCCGACGTAATACTTGAATGACCCCCTTATGGATAAAAGTAATCAAGAAACCAAATTTTTTTAACTCTTAAAAGTTTACAAAACTTGGACGTTTAGATTTTTTAGGGCAACAATATCCGGGCCTTGGTTATCATATTCCTCATATGTTTCTACGCATGAGGAGGGACGGGGTAGGGCAAACAGGGTTATCCCTCTAACTGCCTTTTCTGAATGGAGGTAAAGGGCATTTACTCTTGTAATTTTGATTATCTGTCACTTACTCAATAAGTATGTGAGGTCGTAAGTAATATTTTTCCATTGTGCCATTTTCCGTGTCTTTAGAACAGGGTGAATAAAATCGTGACAAAATGTTGAAGCTATTTTTTTAATAAATGCCCCGAAATTTCCGTCCCCTCCTTTCTTCGCTTTTTTCAAAATTCATACCCCCTCTTGCAGTTCTCAAAATTCTTGTCCATGCAATTTTTCGAATTTCTGTCCTATTTCTACTGTTCTCGATTTCTGTTGCCCTTCCTACTTCAATGAATTTCTCTCCTCTTTCTGCTTCCAAGAATTTCTATCCTCTTTCTTGCTTCAAGAATTTCTATCCTCTTTCTTGCTTCAAGAATTTCTATCCTCTTTCTGCTTTCAAGAATTTCTATCCTCTTTCTGCTTTCAAGAATTTCTCTCCGCTTTCTGCTTCCAAGAATTTCTCTTCTCTTTCTGCTTCCAAGAATTTCTCTCCGCTTTCTGCTTCCAAGAATTTCTATCCTCTTTCTTGCTTCAAGAATTTCTATCCTCTTTCTGCTTCCAAGAATTTCTATCCTCTTTCTGCTTTCAAGAATTTCTCTCCTCTTTCTGCTTCCAAGAATTTCTATCCTCATTCTGCTTCCAAGAATTTCTATCCTCTTTCTGCTTTCAAGAATTTCTCTCCGCTTTCTGCTTCCAAGAATTTCTATCCTCTTTCTGCTTTCAAGAATTTCTCTCCGCTTTCTGCTTCCAAGAATTTCTCTTCTCTTTCTGCTTCCAAGAATTTCTCTCCGCTTTCTGCTTCCAAGAATTTCTATCCTCTTTCTGCTTTCAAGAATTTCTCTCCACTTTCTGCTTCCAAGAATTTCTCTTCTCTTTCTGCTTCCAAGAATTTCTATCCTCTTTCTTGCTTCAAGAATTTCTCTCCGCTTTCTGCTTCCTAAAATTTCTCTCCTCTTTCTGCTTCCAAGAATTTCTATCCTCATTCTGCTTCCAAGAATTTCTATCCTCTTTCTGCTTTCAAGAATTTCTATCCTCTTTCTTGCTTCAAGAATTTCTCTCCGCTTTCTGCTTCCAAGAATTTCTATCCTCTTTCTGCTTTCAAGAATTTCTCTCCGCTTTCTGCTTCCAAGAATTTCTCTTCTCTTTCTGCTTCCAAGAATTTCTCTCCACTTTCTGCTTCCAAGAATTTCTATCCTCTTTCTTGCTTCAAGAATTTCTATCCTCTTTCTGCTTCCAAGAATTTCTATCCTCTTTCTGCTTTCAAGAATTTCTCTCCTCTTTCTGCTTCCAAGAATTTCTATCCTCATTCTGCTTCCAAGAATTTCTATCCTCTTTCTGCTTTCAAGAATTTCTCTCCGCTTTCTGCTTCCAAGAATTTCTATCCTCTTTCTGCTTTCAAGAATTTCTATCCTCTTTCTTGCTTCAAGAATTTCTCTCCGCTTTCTGCTTCCAAGAATTTCTCTCCTCTTTCTGCTTCCAAGAATTTCTATCCTCTTTCTAGTTTCAAAAATTCATGTCCATCTTTTTTCTTTTTCCTGAATTTCTGTCCTTCGCTTAGGCTTCTGACTTTTTCTGACGTTATTCCTTGCACTATTTTTTGAATTTACTTGTTTCTGTCTCCTTTCTACTATCAAGAAATCATTTTTCGAATTTCTGACCATCTCCTTAAGCTATTTTTGAATTTATGCCCATCTCCTTGCCAATTTTTTAAATTTATGACACCCCCCCCCTTGCCGTCAAAACCGAAAGATACCCAGGCCACACCGCCGTATGGCAATATCGGCTCATTGCCCTCACGGACTGGATACCTCTGGCAATTTTATTTATAAAAAACATACATTACAATCATAACAACTATAAAATCATAATCTGAGTATAAAATCAGTTGCGAGATCACAATCTGCGTATAAATCAGGTATAAAATTCAGAAAGCCCCTCTTGCCAATTTTTTTAATTCCTGCTTTTTCTGCTCTTTTATATTTATTGCCTTTCTTTCTGATCTTTTTGAATTTCTGACTTTCTGATGCCCCCCACCCCCGTCCTTTTCTGAAGTTCCGCACTTCTTCTCGCCCTGTTTTGAGTTGTCTTTTCACCTTCTGATGAATTTCTGCCCATCTTCTTAACTTTTTTGTCCCCTTCGCTGTTTCCTGAATTTCAACACATCTTCTTGCTCTTTTTTCTTGAATTAATGCTCCTCTTCTTACCAATTCTTTGAATTTCTGTCCTGACTAATATTTTATGAATTTCTGCCTCTTTTCTGTTTTATGAATTTCTGCCTCTTTTCTGTTTTATGAATTTCTGCCTCTTTTCTGTTTTATGAATTTCTGCTTCTTTTCTGTTTTATGAATTTCTGCCTCTTTTCTGTTTTATGAATTTCTGCCTCTTTTCTGTTTTATGAATTTCTGCCTCTTTTCTGTTTTATGAATTTCTGCCTCTTTTCTGTTTTATGAATTTCTGCCTCTTTTCTGTTTTATGAATTTCTGCCTCTTTTCTGTTTTATGAATTTTTGCTCTCAAACGCTCTTATCAAGTTTCTGCTTTTTCTGCTATTTTATGAATTTCTGCTCTCAAATGTTGTTATCAAATTGCAGCCATCTTTGCATTTTCCCGAATTTCTGCCTTCCTTGCCGTTTTGGAGGTAAAACCAGGGGCACCTAACTCCAGTTAATATTCCTGAATTGACTTCCAACGTATTGCGCTTTCTAACAGGCCTCCTTCCCTTCCTGCTCTTTTCTGAATTTCTGCCTTCTCCCGTCTTTTATCTGGAACTCTACTCTCAGCCATTTTCGGCTTTTGGGGTCCCATCATGCGGAACCCAAACTATAACAAGATACAGTACTTCCAAGAATAGACTTTCCTGTAACGACTATCAAACACGAGCACAAATCGCCTCACCATCAAACGACTCTAATCAAGTGATCAGACCTTTAAAGCCATTGAAAGTTGTATTAGGGGAGAATACTGTTTCCTTCATTTATTTCATGAGGGGAGCTGGAATTTCGTCTCTTTCAAGAGTGCGTATTCACGCGACGAGACAAACACTCATACTACTACTACTACTATCCAAAGACAAGACAGACAGACACTGAATGTGCAATGCCTCAAGGAGTGAGAGATTCGGATCCATACAGCGCGAGAGAGAGAGACACACACACAGAATCACCAGAGAATGTATCAATCCCATTGAAGAGCTATAAATTCTCTTCTCACTGCCTTCAAAACTCTTATTCGTTCCGGTGGGGGGGGGGGGGGGAAGGGGGTGCCGAGGTTCTGTTCCGCAAGTGCGGATTCGGCAACCATAGCCGCGAGTGAAAATCGCACTCACTTTACCGTGGATGCCTTCAGGACACTTCAAGGGAACCAAACCCAAGAAAAGTGTTCTGTAACTTTCCAGAAAAGCAAATATTTGACTTTATCAACTTCTCTCTCTCTCTCTCCCTCTGTGTGTGTGTGTGTGTGTGTACCTGCGAGTTGCGAAGCGAGTTACCAGTCGATGGCTAGCGGGCATAAAAGTAAATGAACGCGAGCACAAGACTCTCTCTGGTAAATCAAGAACCTTCTAACAGTATACTGTGGAAGATCTCTCTCTCTCTCTCTCTCTCGCTTCCCTTCAAAAGTATATTTTCATTCTGCGGTTTTTGATGCGCATAACAGGAAAATATGTGCATATATACGTTGTGTATATGTGTGTGTGTGTGTGTGTGTGTGTGTGTGTATGTGTTTTGACGTCACTGGACTCTTTACTACACGCACACATTCCAAGATTTATATAGGATTTTATTTATTTTTCAAAAAATACGGAAGAATTTTTCAGTCACGTCATCCTGATGGAATTTTTCTGGTTTGATGATCTCATATATAGAGATACATCAAAGTCAAATAACTTGAGGGCGGGTGAAGAGAGAGAACGAGTAAAGGTTTCTTTCCAACTTTGATACCTTTGATCCTCTCCTTTTCCCGTTCTGAATGCGATTATTTTGTAGACTTCTCCAGAATCTTCGTTAGGGTTCTATTGAATTTCGAACTGATTGATGTATTTTGAATGAGTTTAACGCTTAAATGCAGGGCTCAGTCTTTGAAGGAATTCTCAAGTTTATACAGGGACTGATTTAAAAAGATTTGATTCCGACGTATCTGTGATAGGATGGAATTTAATTAGTATTTTCGATGATAGATAATGAAATGATCCTCCATGTAACTTACTGGATAATGTAAAAGTAAACTTTCCTGTAAATTTCCCATTGAATCTGTTTGTGTCCCGCGTCGGAGTGAGTGAGTTCTAGCTTGATTCGAGAGATCAAAGGATGTTATTGAATTACGAATTTAACTGTAAACAAGTGTTTAAAGTTATCAAGATGGATCCAAGGACTCGTTGATCTCGCTCTATAATGATAGTGTTTTCCGAATTGTTTAGTTTATTTCTTGGAACATTTGTAATAAAAAGCGTAAATAATAACCCTTCACGACCGTAATGAATGAAAGATCAAACGTACGTGGCGCATAGTGTGTGTTAAAAGTTAATTATAGAGTGACTTATCAACTTCACCTTGTATCTGAAAGGAGCGGTTCAATAATTCACAATTTTACTGTCGTGTCGTCTTCGGAATTGAGATGAAAATTTAAAATGTCTCGTGACATAGCCTTCTTATCACTCTCTGGATTGTCGCGGCACACCAGTTGCAAATCACTGCCATAGTATGTATCACTTTAAATCAGGGAGTGGAAATTTTTTCCCCCGATTAAGGCCATATAAGATGCTCTTGTCGCTTTCCGAATCCTGATGCAAAGACCATTCCGTTTCAAAAGGACATTATCGTTTCTATTTTCATTTTTCCAAATAAGTTCTATCCAATAAATCCTATAATTCAGAAGCCTTGTCATTTTCCTAAAGATGTTAATTTCTCCACTTTTTTGTCACAATACATTTTCAAAAATATTTATATTATATTTTCCTCCAGAATATCACTGTGCAAGGGGGACACATGGTGCTTCTGAGACGGTTCTGGGAAGCTCAACGTACTCTGTGAGGGAGCTGAGCTGTCTCACTAGTAACTCATGGATATACAGGGTGATTCCATAATTCCCCTTGTCGAATTTCACTGGAGGAATGTTGATCCTAGAGGCATACTTCCAATTAGAAGCATTATCCAAATAACAGGTGAAACTGAGAGTACGTCATTCATGTTACAAAGAGATGTTAAAAATTAACTATTTATGTGCAGGGCCGTCATTTCAACTTTTCCAGCGGGGGGGGGGGGGACATGTATTCAATGTATGTATATATATACTATTTTTAGTGTATTTTTATAAGCCAGGAGGGAGGAGCGTTGCGCCCCTGCCCCCCAAATGACGGGCCTGTTTATGCAGACATCCTGTTTTCAAAACGCAATAAGACAATTGTTGCCCGGTCTCTCTCAAGGCAGGAAAAAAAATCTACGTTTCTAAGTGCAATATTCGCAAAGATATATGAATTTGAAAATCGAAGAAAAGTTGGAAAAGAACAGCATGAACTAACGCACGACGCTTCTTTCCCTCATTTATGCTGTTCTTTTCGAAACTTTTCTCAGGTTTTTGAATTTAAATATCTCAGCGAATATTGCACTCATTTACTTTTAAATATTGTCTTAGTGGATTTTTTTTTGTTGTTGGTTTCAAGAGATACAGGGCAACAACTTTCTAATTAAGTTTTTGAGGATAGTGTGTCCGTATAAACAGTTAATTTTTGTATTTCAAAAACTGTAGAAACGTTTGCAACATAAATGATCGTATCAACACGTATCTGAGTTCTACACGTTGTTTTGATACTTTTTTTTTCTTCTCCTCGTGTGACTCCTGATAACATAGCGTGCAGAAAGGCTGGCCTAACCCGCTCTAAAGTGGAAACCTGCTCCCTTGTGGTTACAGAGCGGAGGCCAGGGTCGGTTGGTTGCTATAAATATTACTTTATCGACAAAATATATCGCGGCATAACCTGACTTCTTCGAACATGTGATGCCTCTCTCCGTTGTTCACACGAAGGTTTTAACAGCTGGCTTGTGCTAAGATGAATTCAGGAAAGAAAAATTCAACTGCCCTTGCGGGGAATCTGACCTACGTCCTCTCACTTACCGGATGAGCACGCTAGACCACTACGCTACAAAGACTACGAATCTCTTTCCTTAGAGCTGGTGCGCTCTGAACGGGATCGTATATGGACCGCTTATACCTAAATCAGGCCAGAGCTCACAATTCGTCACCATCTGGTGGCAGTGTCAGCAATTGTGAGCTCTGGCCTGAGTTAGATCTGACCTTTCCATGTACGGTCCCGTTCAATGGACACGAGCTCTAAGGAAAGAGGTTTTTGCAGAGTCATGAAAAAAACAGTTTCCTCAACTATGATATTGGAGGCTCTACAGCTATATAAGAAATGGTGTTTTGATGGTTAATACAAGAAATTCTGCTGTCCCCGCCATTAGCTTTTTTTTAGCTACCGGAGTAACATGATATGCAACAAATATTATTACTTTTTCCCTTATCTGTATGTTACTAGTGAATATGTGTTGTGTTGTGTGTGCCATCAGAGAGTGATAGGGGATAAACCTAAAAGCAAAAGCATTCAACGCCCGTCACAACGAGAAAACATACAATTTTTACATAGCAGTCAGAAATAACTGTTCCTGGCTGCTCCAGTTATAAACGTCGATAACTTCAGTACAAAACCTTCGAGGTGTTCAAATTTTTGTACACAAAGAGAAATGCAAAAATAATAAAAAGTAATCAAAAACTGAGTGTGTACGTCAAATACTATTAAAATTATAGCGTTTTCAAAATCAAAACCGCCAAAATGACTGCTCCGGCCGTTATAGTGTTAATTAAGTGGCCCGCGACACATTTCCAAACCAATAAAATGGCTCCCACACTCTCCTAAAATATGAGCACCCTTGGAATAACTCGTTTTGTTGAAAATAGTCATTTCGCCAAGTTTTTTTTTTTGGAAAAGCTGACTTTAATTTTTTTAAATCGTGAATATTTGTATTTATAATCACTATAGTGATAACAAATACAAACACAAACACAACGATCATTTATTTTAATACGTATCCTCGATGAAATGTCTCGTTTTTTAGAAACACTTTGAGCTCCACTTACACAAAACAAGCAAAAATTTCTTTCTATGCATCAAACACATTCTTTTCCGCTGAAAGAAGTTTAAAAAATTAATTCACATTCAAAGAAATTTCTTAATTAGGAAAAAAAAAACCCAATAAAAATTCCTAATATTCATTATTATTATTTTTATCGTTCTAAAAATAATAAAAATGATAATTTTTTCAAATTTGTTTTGAAATCATGTGAAAATTGAAAAAAAAAAAATCACAACAATCTTTCAAAACGAGAAAAATTTATGACCTCATGAAAGAGAGAGAAAGAGAAAAAAAAGAAATCTTTTTATTACTCCCTATTTTATTCAAATTTTTATCATTATTTTCTAGCAAGGAAAGAAGATATTTCTCATTTTTGCTCATTAATCATTTGTTGTCATCGACATGATTCCACTTCATATCATTCGTTCTGAATAATTATTTTATTAAAAAAAAAAGGGGGAAATAAAATTTCATGTTTGATATTTTTTCGTATGAAATATGACAAAAAGATAATTATTGGGTTCGTAAAAAAAAATTAACATAACATTAACAATACGTGTATATGTCATAGCCAATGCCCATAGTCCGACCACTTTGCGAATTGCCCGGCCATTTTTCAAACTGGCTGAGAGGTCTGGCCAAAGTTCGGCAATTAGTGTTTTTTCCCACTTTGGCCGAACTTGGCGAGACGTACGAGTGCTGTGAACGTAGGGAGCGGCACTTCTTACTATAGTGATTATAAATGCAAAAACAAACACAAAGACCACAACAGACAAAACGAGGTGGCTGAGAAAAGATGCCCATAAACAATATGGATGTCGATTATAATTGAACTACAGCAACTCAAAATTATAATATGTATCACGAAATGGGAAGCTAATAATTAATAATGTATGAAGAAGATTATATTAAATTAATAATGTATAAAGAAGATTATATTAAATTAATAATGTATAAAGAAGAAGGTATGGTTGTCTCATCTGTAAGTATGGACAACTTCTCGATTCATCCCAATATGTCTATTATATTTCTTTTTAACCATGCCATTTGTGTTTGAATTAACGTCACTTAGAGGGGTAAACTATTACATTTATCGACAACCCTATTAGTGGCAAAAATCCCTGTGACAGTACAACCTGGATTTGTCCTTTACTAAAAGATTATATCCATATTGATTCACACCAGACACAAATCGTGACCGCGATATGATTTTTTTCTTGTGTGAATCAATATAAAGATAATCACTACAGTGTCAGCTGTGGCCGCTCCTTAGGGTCGTTGCCCAACGGGAGCTTCTCAGTACCCCACCTCCCATTCTCGCTACGTTCGCAGTTGGTAGATGAACCCCGTTAAACCCCTCCGATTAGCAATCCGCTAGTACACGTCTTAAAGAACAACACAAAATAATTGTCGGACTTTGACCAGACTTCTCGGCCAGTTTGAGAAATAGCCAACCAATTTACGAACTGGACAATTTCGGACTTTGGCCGTGACGTATATATACTGTAATTTTCCAGGGAAAATCTGGGGAAAAAATTCCTTAAAGGCTATCTGAAATTGCTTTAAAATCCCAACGAATAAATGATAAAATTCACGTAGTTTTATTTTTTGTTTTTAATTTTAAAGTATGAACTGAGAGAATGTGTATCACACACTGAATTATCACACAAATATGAGTATTTATTTTCTGATTGCGAATTGCACAGTCGGAAGTCGAAACCTCATACGATCGCTGAATATGAATTCGAGGGTGGGGTTATACACCATTCGCTTGCGATATTCATGGAGAATCCAATCTAACCCTCCTTGCCTGTATCATCGGTGTTTACATGAACATATTAATGTTGAAATAATTGCGGAACAATCTCGACCAGGGTATATTGCTTTAAGTAGGGTTACCAGACGTCTGCATTTGATAAGGACAATCCATATATTGAAATCCCTGTAGCTGTTCGTTATTTACTCTTACAATCCGAGTGAAATGTCCGCGTTATTCGATGCATCATGTATAGTGCTACCGGAATAACACTTCTCCATCTGACAGGGCTCTGAGAGTTGTCCTACTGGCATAATTGCTTGGAAATTCGGACAACGGATACTTCAGATGATGCGATTATAGTGTATTAAATTTAAGAAAAAATGGTAGATAAATTCGAAAATGGCTGGCGCTATGTATTCCATTACAACATTTTCTGCAAGATGCCCATTGTTATGCGAGCCAATAACCCATGTGGAAAAGTCTCGCCGCAGAGGCAGACTTTCGTCATGATACAGTAAAACCCCTCTACTGCGGACACTCGCAGGACAAAAAAAATTGTCTGTAAGAGAACGATGATCTTGTTTTAAGTGTATTATACAAATACAAATACAAATACAACGCCACAACAGGCAAAATGCCCAACGAGGTGGCTGATAAAAAGATGCCCATAAAAATATGGTTGTCATATGTTTCAAAAATACAGCAACCCAATTAAAAATGCAATTAACACCAATTACAAACAATATATACACATGATAAAATATTATACAATGCCCATAAAGAATACTTATGGTTGTCTTATTTTAAGAATGGATAGCTTCTCGATTTACCCCAACATGTTTATCGTATTTCTTTTTAAACGTGTCAATTGTGTTACAATTTACTACCTCCGGGGGTAAGCTATTCCATTTATTAACAACCCTATTGGAGAAAAATTCCCTGCGACACCATAACCTTGCATTGTCCCTCACCAATCGATACTGGTGTCCCCTTGTAAAAGCAGTCGATTGGCGGTGTACTAAAAGTTCATGGTCCATCCTATCCATCCGACACGCGTAGCTCTTCTCTGCACCCCTTTAACCAAGTCTATGTCCCTCTGTAGGTATGGTCTCCAAAACCTTACAGCATACTCCAGTCCAGGACGAACTAAGCCTCGAAAAAGCGGAAGAATGACTTTAGGAGAACGCGAAGAGACCTTGAGAACGCGAAGAGACCTTAGTCTTATAAGTAAGGTGAGTTTATATAAATTATAGTATATTAACAATAAGTGAAACACTTCTTTATATGAATATGAATGAAATTCGGACAATATGAGACGCGTTTAAAGTCATGAAATACATAATTACTGCATAGATACGAAATTAAAACTACAAAAGAAATATACAAAGTTTATACGGGGTGTCCTGTAAGTGCTAGCACGACCTTTATCTCATTAACGGTCCGTCGTAGAGTTATGATTTCAGTTTAAAAAATGCTCAAAAAGAGTTCAGAAATTACCCTGTACTAGTTTTGAGAGTGAAAATATAGTGCGTACCAAAATAAAAAATCTAAATTTTTAGACGGTAACCCTGTGCTCAAGTAAGAAAGTTGTTGCTCTGTCTCTCCCGATGCCAACAAAAAAAAAATGTTCGTGTTTCTAAGTGCAATTCAGAGAGATAATCAAATTCGAAAACACAAGAAATTCGGGAAAGAACAGCGTTAAATGCGGGTAAAACGGTTTTTTCGCCTTTAACGCTGTTCTTTTCCCCCGTTTTTCGAATTCAAATATCTCAGAGAATATTGCTTTTAGAAACATAGAATGTTTTTTTGTTGGCGTCAGGAGAGACAGGACAACAACTTTATAATTGGAAGTTAGAGCACAGAGGTAACGTATGAAATTTTAGATCGATCTGCTGTGATTGGGCCGTTCCTTCCTTTTTTTTCCTTTCCCTCTTCTGCGGAGGAATCATCATCACCATCAGCACACCCTTATTTTTATTTCAGAACACCTCCAACTATTTTATCTACCCTCCTCTTTTACAATGTACGGACACATCTCTTCCTCCAACCCTATGCATTTTTTTCTTCCTAGTCACAATTAATGGACCTCGTACCTCTTCGCTCCACTATGAACACCGACCCTCCTCCCCACCTATTAGGGACGAGTTTTCAACAAAAAAAAACTCGGCTTATATATACACGAATATATTTATTTATTTGTATTTATTTGAGCTTATCGTTCAGTTATATACAACCCAATTCTAAGTTTTCTTCACTGTCGGTCTTGCTAAATGGCTCCAAGGCTCCATTCCTGCTATGTATAATGAGTAATTAATGAGAAATTTCTGAAGTTTCCTATCCCTGAACCATGGGGTTAATTTCTGACGAGATTGTCCGCATACTTCGATTTCTAATCCCGTTGCAAGTTCTCTAGAATCAGAGATCGTCCTTTAAAACGCTCTCACAACCACCGACGAGAAATTTCCGCACACATTCCACATCCCCGGGAAAGTTATGTTTCATTGAGTCTAAGGCATGCACAACGGATTTCCCCACCCCTTGTTTAGACGAGCAAACACAATCTTATAGTCATATACATACCAATAATTTTCTACTGATAACTCTTCAACAAACCCGGAGCCCCCTCCCCCCCAAATTTTAAAGCATTTCGAGTGGGTAAAGTTTTCGTAATCTCATCGGAACGTGCCCATGAAGTCGGAAAATCACACGACCGAGATCATGACCGAGTGGCCGTGGTACGTGCTGATTGATACCCGTGTACCGTCCGTACACCATGTGAATCCAAGTTTCAAAAATACGACATAAATATTTCTTTCAACGAGTAAATACGGCCACTCGAAATTGATATACGAATTCCCGAGGTATAAGTAATTAATCTGAGTTATCATGATTATTCAACGTCAGTCTCTATCAGAAAAATATTCAATTCCTTGAAACATTGGAACGTTTTGTTGTATCGAAAAATATGATTGAATATACAGTCAGCTCGTCGTAGTCGCGGGGGTGACCGCGAACACGAGAAATCCGCGAATAGCCTAAACCAGTGGTTCTCAACCTGGGGCCATATGGTTCGCTTGCGGTCCTGGCAGTGGCGGATTACCGCACAGGCGCATGAGGCGCGCGCCTGGGGCCTCGGCAGAGCGGGGGGCCTCCAAATAGTTGTGTGCTTCATCCTACATATGAATTTACATGCGCATCAACAAATCTCTTGAACTAAGTACAGTATCTGCTCTCCCTTTTTTTTTTTAACCGCAATTTTTTTTTTAATGTATACTGTACGTATTAGTAAGAGTTATGGAAGAAAAACGGGAACTGAAAGAAAAGAACAATTTACAAGACGCAGCTCTCAAGGGCCAGTTCTTCCCCGACAAAGAAAGAAGAGACATTGTAAAGCGATCATTCAAGCAGGGTCAGTTTCAAACAGTATTTCCCTAAGGGCACAAGCAGGAGGAGAGGTGAGAACAGCAGGTCCTAATGTCTGTCCGAAATGAAAATTGGAGCGAAGGCATAAACAGATGTCTCATTCCACAGTATTAAATGCTTTTATGGGCGCCGATAATAGGACAGCTTTGGTGTAAGCTTTTGTATACAGTATAATGGATGGCAAGATGGCTATCGGCAAGCGGCGACATCGACAGGAAGAGACACTCGTACTAATTAAAATGAATGTAGTAGAGCTCTTATTGTGATTTTGTCTCCCACTTGTTTGAATGAAATACTATAAGCTGGTTCAAACAACTTATACATTTGCAATCTATGACTGGAACCATACGACCACATGACAAAAAAAAGTGGGGTTTGAAATGAATGCTGAATGACCTGCATTCTGAATCACGTGATTTTTCTGTTTCTCTTTTAACACTCCCTTCCCGGCTGAAAAAAATCAAGGGGGTTTCTTTTCCTTCTTTCTAAAAAAAAGAGCTACATTTTTGGATTGGTCAAGGAGGCTTGGGTAAACAACATCTTTGTGTCAGACCGAAAAGTGTTTATTGTTAATGTAATTGTAATGTGTGTTATTGTAATGAAAAAAATTTTCATGCCGATCCTCAAGATTTCCTTTAGGATTTAGATTGCAGAATCTCCAAAAATAACGGTAAGCAAAACTAAAAATATATAAATTATCTGATAAATTTTTATTTGAGCATTTCAATTCAACTACAGTAGTCTCTCGAGAATTCGGTCGTGCTCTAATCCAGCACGTCCAGTAGTCCAGGATATTTAGGTGGTGTGGTGTCACTTTTCTCCTGATGCCCTAACCCCTTAACACGTTCTAATATTTCTTAATGCTGATCAAGTCCTGACTATGTCTTTGCACGAAATTTCATATATTATTTCAATGGGTTTCTTCAAAGTTAATCCAGCAATTTCGGTAAAATCTGGCACACCGTGGTCTAATACGTACCGGATTAGCGAGAGTCTACTGCAGGGGTCTTCAACCTTTGAGGCATAGCAGGCCATATTGAAACATTTTATAAAGTACGCGGGCCACAATGTTATACTGTGGCATTTTTCGTTATTAAACGAAACGGGGGGGGGGCATAATATAGAACATTTTTATTCACTCTGAATACAAATAATACAAAGGCAAATGCCACAGCAGGCAGAGTGCCCAACGAGGTGGCTGAAAGAGAAAATAATAATAATTAATATAATAATAGTAAAAATAAAATAGAATAAACAAATAAAAAATAATTTCTAAAAAAATTTTTTTAAATAATTTCTTTCATTGACAATAATTTTAATTCATTCTGAAATAATTTGACAGCCCCTACCTTTAATCCGCCCCTGATAGGGGGGGGCCTCCAGATCAGGTTGCGCCTCGGGCCTCCCAAAATCATGATCCGCCACTGGGTCCTGGGATATTCTAGGGGGGGGGGGCAACGGGAAAAATCAGAAGAAAGCTGATCCACGACAGATGGCGAAGGGAGTCATAGTAGGGAGCTGTAAAGAGAAAAGCTTTAAAAGTGAAACACATATGGTTGAAAAATATTACTACTTTCAGAATTCATCAGATCCGTCCATAGAACTAGGGACATCTTAACCCTGGGTCTATGCGGGCATGACCCGGGTCTTCATGTCTTTAATGGAGGGAGGGGGACTGCAGTATATGGGATCTGGTACTATGATTTTCATATGTATGATTTTCATATGTAACAGCTTACATGTGAAAATCATAGTACCAGATCTAGTACCAGCTAAGTATGGAGGGCCGCCAGAGAAACGGTTGATGTGTTGGGAGGGTCGAGGTCCCGTATTTTACACAGATCCTTTTTTACCATATAATTTGACTCCTGGGAGAAATGATAATCCATCATTTGAATCCGTGCCTAGCCAGGATTCTAGAGATTGGCCTGATTTATAAAAATTTCATCATAATAAAAAATAGAAAGTATCTCACTCTTGGATGAGGGTAGAGGGGGGGGGGCCCTGAATAGGACAGGGGGGCCACGAGAAAAAAATGTGATCCATAGGGGGGCCATGAGCTGAAAAAGGTTAAGAAACACTGGCCTAAACCATAATTTTTTTCTTGTATATCTCGTTTATCGAACAGCATGAGAAGAGCAGGGTAACGCAGAGGTATACGGGAATGTAAAAGAGGGTGCAACGATTGTTGGCAATGTTTTCTGAAAGAACATTGTGATTTCTGTTTGCCGTTTCTTCTTCATATCATCAAGTTTGATGGCAAGGCTTCCTCCACCAACTTTTCTACATGTGAAGAGCGCACCATAGGTGAACGTGTGTCTTCTACTTCTTTATCTTGATCTTCTTCATCTGGTACCGCTTCAGTTTCAGGAGCAGTCAGCTGCATTAATTGCTCCTCGGTCAATACCTCTGAATTGCTGTTAATTAGCTGTTCGATTTCTATATCCATATCATCGAACACTTCTCCACCCAACTGTTTCGCTAACGTGACAATGTTTTTTATAGTCTCTTCAGTTCGCTCTGTAGAAATGGTTGTGTCTTTTAGCGCAGAGATATTCGAAATCGGCAATAGCAGAAAAGTAGGGAAAGGAGCGCTGTCCGTTAGTTTTTTGCTGTTCTTTCATTTCTCAGATTTGTAATTCAAATATCTTAGCGAATATGGTTCTAAGGCCTCAACAATGACTTTTGGAATGCTTACTTGGCAATGCACTTCAGACATGTAAATGTTTTTATAATGGTTTTCACTGAAGAAAGAAAGGAGAGAGATGAGAATAATTAATTATAATTTATGAATTATATCACAAGAAGATAAATACAAAAATTCTCGCATATTTTTGTTATATAAGAACTTTTTCTGTCGTAAAGATAATTTTGAATTCCTTGCAGGCTTGTCGTACTAATTTATTGCATCCAAATGTTATAGGCATTTATTGGTGATTTCACCAAAAATTAGCAACATCTTTGGCGAGAATTGGCGATTCCCACTTGTTTATGATTCCAATTGTCTGTATTTTTCCTCGATAAAATATGGTCACCCCTAATCACAGTAAAACATCTCCATTTTTGCATTTGACTGTATCTGAGCAGAATTAACTGCAAAAATAGCATTGGAAAATAATTTCACCTCTCTCCAAAATTCTAAGGGGTAATTTTGTGAAAAGAGGGATATTTTTTCCTAATGAAGAACACTGAAAAATAACTATTAAAAACATTAACAAAAATTTAAAGGGCTATTTTCACTCCTCAACGAAATTTGGACGAGTAAAATTGAATCTGGATGCGTATTTGCGAACACTGCGCATCTCAGTATATAGACTTCAGATTTAAAGTGTCTTTGAAAATGCTTTAACTTCGGCTATAACGGGAAAAGAAATTCCAAGAAATCTTCGACGTCGTTTATAACCAAGTTTGACTCTCTGTTATTTCCAAAATAATTTTCCATGAGAACACAGCGGAATATTTTCCGGAAACTTTGATCTTACAATAAATTACAATAAACAAATAAATAAACAATGATGATAAATAAATACAAAGAAGTATTCACCGAATAACGTCGTAGAACTTTAACATTACGGGCCAATTATTCCCTCGCACAAATTCCGACATTGCTCTTGCGTACGTGTATTACAAAAGCAATCGGTGAAATTGTTTGAAGGCCCGTCACGGCCCGATTGTATTTAAAGAGCACTAAAAAGAAAAAACGAAGCTAAAAGTTTTCCTTTTTTGAAAACATGCTTCGATGAATTTCCTCGGAAGCTTTTACATTTGTTTATGTAAAAACAACAAGGATCAAAATGATTGTTTATTCGGTTATTCTTGCTGCTTTATTTTCTCGGTGCTAAAACGTAAAGCGAATGCGAATCGAGATTCAAGAAGTTAAAACAAATCATCCTCAAGGGAATAAATGAAAAAGAAAAAGGAATTCAGAAAAAAAAAATGGTGAAATTTCGAGAATATAAACGCTACAGTGATTTTCCAAATACGAGAAATTTCACTTTTTCAAATGAAAAAAATAAAATAAAATCGTAACCACTTACGATGAGAAGAAACGTGACCGTTGCTTTCAACATTAAAATTTAAAAAAAAAAAAAAAATTGAAGATGAAATTTAAAAATTTTAAAAATATTTATTTTGAATTTAGATATTAATCTTGAAAGATTTTAACATCAGATGTGAATTGTATCAGAAATTTATTTATTTATTGTTTTTTAAATCAGGGGTTCTCCTTTTGTTCGATGGGCATTATATAGGCATAAAATGCCATGTATATTGAAAATTTTTTTTTTAGAAAATAATATTCAATATATACAGGGTGATTATAATTTATGTTCCTGTTCTCCGAATAGTTTTTCCTCAAAAACGACTCATCTGAATGCAGCCAAATTTTCAGGATATCTTAATGAGGCCATGGGAGAGTGATTTGCGCAATTAAAAAAAGTCAATTTTTCACCATCAGGTGAAAAAGTGGAGTTTTTTTCATTGCATTTTTCTTTTTTCCATGGTTCATATAGCGTATGTACCAAGTTTCGATGGAATGCCTCTCCATAAGAATGAGCGCTACGTAGTTCTGAGTAGTGTCTGTATACCGACGAGCGCTTTATTGGTCTGAGCAGTGTCAGTATACTGAAACTTCACGTGTAAATAGATGACTGTGTGATGCATATTGCGTATATGTATATATTGTATATTTTTTCTGTCATTAAAATCCAGGGGTTTTTGCGGTTGGGTCCCGGGGGTCTGGATGGGGGTGCTCCGGGCTGTTGCTCGGGCTTGTGGGCTCCTCCTGGTGGCTGGGTGGCTGCTTATTGAGATGCCCTGAGGGCCGCGCATGGAGCTTGTTGGCGACTGTAGTCTTGGATAGAGGGTAGGGGGCGCCGGGGGGGGGGCACCTTCCGGATATTCTCCGGGTGGCGCCCTGGCCCGGCGCCCCTGATTCTCGCCCAGCGCGACTCAACCTGATTGGGTAAAAAGCTTATATCCCGAGAGGGACAGAGCCTGGGTCGTGTCTGGTTAGTAGTAGTAGTAGTAGTATACTGAAACTACTCAGAATTCTGTTGCGTCCGTCCTGGTGGACGCATTCCACTTGGTGTATACACTTTATGGACCACGGAAAAAATTAAAATGCAATAAAAAGCGTCACTTTTTCACCTGCTGGTCAAATATTGAACTATTTTTTTTTTATTGCATAAATCTCGCTCTCCCATCGCCTCACTAAGATATCCTGCAAAATTTGTCTGTATTCGGATGAGTAGTTTTTGAGAAAAACTATTCAAAATACGGGAACTTTAATTATAATCACTGGGGCTCGGATTTTTATGCCCCTAAAGATGAAACGTCGTTGCTGATCGGTAAATTCAAGTTTTTTAACCTATCAGCAACGACGTTTCATTTTTAGAGCATAAAAATTCGAGCCCTAATAATCACCCTGTATATAGTTTAGTACCCGGTATAGGCTTAGCCTTTAGAAAAAAAAAAGATTCTGGCATCATATATGTACATTTTTTTGGAGGAAGATTTTTCTTTTTTTAAGAAAAAAAAAATTTTCTATACTTTTTCAGGATTTATTGACCCGCAACCTATTTTGATGTTACACATGCTGAGGTTAATTCTGAAAATTTTGCATTGTCCCGACTCCAATAATCACAGAAAATTCTTGGTTCAATTACCGCGAGCGTTTTGCTGCCATCTGTCGAATAAAATCAAAACTATTTGTTAAAATTCTTCAGGGCGTGTTGTTTAAACCAGTGTGGCATGCAAAGAAAATTTTGTTATGATATTGAAAATTGTTTACTTTTATGTTATATATTAGTGTAAATTTTATGCGTTATTTTACCGGTTTATATACATTATTTTTACTACAGAACTTGAATTATATGAACTAAATTATTATTGCTTAAAAACACAAATTATTCCACATTCCTAACCGCTGCCGCAGTTTTATCAATTGGTTACAACCTCGGCAGTGATCTAACTGAGGAGCTCAGCCCACCTGCCGATACTTCTCGGCTAAGGATCCGGTTCTTTAACGCCCAATTTTCCTGATAGTATACTCTTTTAGAGAAAGAAATATCATGACCTGCACCTAGAGTGCCTGCAAGACGAGAAAAATGAGCTTTTTAGTAAGAGCTGGTCACTCGTTACTTTGTGAAAATTTTTTTACATACGTTGCTGTAACGTTGTTTCTGTGATATATATTGTTCTGTGTTCATATTGACTTTTATTCGATGTTTCTGTCTGCTTGGTTTTTATTATTGACAAGGTTGAACAGTTTTTTTTTTTTTCACATAAATAGAAATTTCAAAAGCATTTTGCTCCTCCCGCTACAATGCAGCTCCAGAATCATGTAGTACTATTTAACAATTTGGGAAATCGCGAGCCAGCTGGTGAAGAACTCTGCCTATTTTAGAGAACAAAATGGAAAAGGATTCCTCGTGGTTGTTAGTACGCTGTTTTGTCGTGAATAGGTTTCATTGTTATTAAGAAAGATTCTACATCGGTACTAGAGGCAAATAAATGTAAAGGGATTGCTGGCGACACAGTGGTGACCGGCCCATGCTAGAGCCCTGCCAGCTCTACCCTTGTAGGGGGATCATAGTGCTCACTATGGAGATAGATGCTTGATTTCATACGCAGGAGATATTTACGGATAACTCAAATGAAAACCCAATGATTAGCATCATTATGATTATTTCGGTTAAAGCCACATGTCAGAGTTCTTGTACGGATGCTTTTCGTCTGGTGATGGGGTTATAATCAAAGCTCTTGATTCGTGAATAAGCCTCCCGATAGGATTGCATAGCTCAGACCTCGTGAGTCCTGGGCATGAGTTCAACCGGGCACGGCATGAAGACCCATGATCCCACATTCCGCAGGAGGGCTTCTAGGCTGAGAGCTTTGGTGTGCCCCCAGGTCAGACTCTTTAGGGCCCCACCCTCTAATATGAATTTTTAGTATGAAAAACAAATATAGAATCACATCTGATGAGCATCAGAGCATGTAATTTAGAGATGCTGCCTATGCCCACTTTCATTTGCGACCATGATGTTTTTTGGACGGCAGTCGAGACACTGTTTTTTTGGATAAATATTCACAAATTTGTTTGAGTTCATCAGAATAGCCTCATTATCATCAAGGGTTCCACGGAACAGCTTTATAACTACCAAGGGTTCAGCGGGAAATTTTACGTTGGAAACCCCTGATATATAGAATAGATATATATACAGAAATGGGCTGTCAGAACATTCCGGAGCCAAACAGCCTAATTTTTTTCAGACAGTATCGTCTCTAGAGATAGGTGGCACTTTTTTGGAAGTGCAAGAAAGGAGGTGTATCGAGATAAGACTTTAGCATTAAATAGCATTTCAGCACTGAAAGGTACTGTAGTTGTTTTTTAACTATGTTTATATTTATCTACTCGTCCTTTCCTTTCAAAATTATCTCGTTGTGTAAAAATTTGCGAGAGTGAAAACACCGTCACAATAAATCTGTCGTAAAACATTCTGTCCCTGTAATCATGCCGCCTCGTCACCTCATGTCTGGTAACGGCCCTGGAAGCACCAGCTCCGCGTACGGCATTGCATACGCACGCAGACTGTTAGGTGCAGAATTTTAGATTACGCGACTTACTATCTCTGGTGGGGGAGAACAGTAGTAAATTGCTCAGAAGGTCGATAAACCGCGGGTGTGCTCTGCTCGTTTGGAAGTGCATAGAACTTTAAACTTAAACCATGCCAAAACATTTGTGGGTAATAAAAACACCAGACCGGGAAGATAAGATGTGTAGTAGCTATGGGGTGGTTTTCAACACCAGATTACCCAGAGATTCCTGTAATACCAGGCTTACTCATCCGCCATTTTAGAGTTTTCAGTATAATCGCTATATAGCTTGATTATTTTCACCGATTAAGAGCGGCAAATCAGTTTTTTTGTTCAAACATGGAGGATGAAAGTTTTCTTTATTAGCTCTTTAAATTCAACTATAATGATGTCGCATATCTAAGGTAAGGCACTTATAAAGGAGAGCGGACTCATCGTCTTCAATCTTTGAGCAAACCGGTTTGCCGCTCTAACGAAGTAAAGGACCCAAGGTTTCATACTCAAAAAATTATGAAAAAATCAAGTACTACATTCATCTCACCAAGAAACAAGTAAAAACAAAAGTATTAGCGGCGCAATGCAATAATTATCAAGGCCGCAAAAATGGTAACAGTGTCTACTCATCGCTTCTTGCGCTTCTTGGTGGGTTATTTATAAAAACTTATTTTCACTTTCTTTTCCCTTCTTTCCTTCAGCTTCTTGTGTTCTAGAAACCAGTTATTTCTCTTTCTTCGTCTGTCCTGTGTCTGATAATGTGTTGTTTGAATGACGTCACTCCAACTCTCTAGGGAAATTTTAGCCATTCTTGGCCTCTATTGGCGTTCAAAATATTAATATCTACAATTCTTTTTAGTTACTTATAATAATTCCGCTAGATTATTCTATACTTTTGTGCATATTGAAATGACTAGAAGCAGTAGTAATTTCCTCAAAACGTTTTGAAGACGTCCCCTTGTGACTCTTTCCTTGTAAGTGATGTCTTGAAAATCGTTGGCAAAAACAGCTGGATAGGGAACAGCGATTGGCTATAGTGATAATAATGACGTCACACTTTTGCTCAGAGATGGTGGATGAGTTAACCTGGTATTTTGAGGGAGCTCTAATCTAAGTACATTGTTGTGTGTGTTCTCAAAGGTTAAAAAAAAGTTTCTTATAACAATCTTCTTGTGCACATAAGATAAAACGTGCAGCAAAATTGATTCCAATCCATGATTACTTCTCTTATCTGATAGAGAGAGAAACGTCACCACACAAACGGAAATTTCTTTAGATAAATCGGAAACGAAATCGACGAGAAATCACGTGATTACCGTACCATAATGAGAATGACAAATGTTTGGTATCGAGTCACCGATATCTCGTTTCACAATCTACAAAGGAAACAATAAAAATAATATTTACTCGGAATAAGAGAGAACAAATCTTCTCTCTTATAGTGAGTGTGGCTTTTGTTTGGCCCGGTGGCTTGTTACACAAAAGAATTGGGGAGGGTATTCTTCTCCTGTATTTTCTCCGGGATTTTCTCCGGCGATGCTCGCCGTTCCTCACGGATCGATTCCGGCTTTTATTTGAACATCATGTTTGAAGGGTCTATGATTTGCTCGGAGAGCCAAAGAGACTTCCGTTCTTGGCTTCTGTATCATTTTCTTCTGATGACCATCCAACTATAGTTTTTTTTTTTCCAGGTCGCTTTGTCCATAGATAACCTCTTGATACTACGTCAGCAGCAGCAGCAGGACAATAATAATAATAGTAAAAAAACTGAATCCACCAAAGATTGATGGATTCCATTTAAACTCTTCCGAGAAACCATTTTTTTCCCGTACGGAAAGCACTTGAGTGAATCAAATTGGTCCAATGTAAAGAATTTTCTTTGACCGGGAACGTATATCAGACGGTAAATATCCATAAAGTGGACGATGTCTTAAAATATGGAAAATGAACCTTGCTATCTTCCTTTGTCAAGCATAGGCGCAGATAGACCAGAAAGTCTGAGGGTGGGGGGGGCGCACAGTCATTATTGCTGGGGGGAGGCACGATGATGATATCAATTCACATATATACACACATATACATTAGATCAGAAGACTCCACCTTTGACGTTGGGGGGGGGGCTGCCCCCTTCCCCCGTATCTCTGCCCATGTTTGCAAGGTATGTAATTCACCAGAATAGGGCAAGGATTTTTATGATCTTAAATACCGACAGAATAGGTATGCTCCATAAAAAATAGATTCATGTCCTAAAAAAAACACTAAAAATATACCGTAGAAACCTAAAAGCACGCTTTTATATATAGACTGATGATATTTCCTCGAGAAAAACTGGAGAAAAATACAGGAAATCACTATCAAAGGTACACAAATAAAATTATTAGTGGTTGCTAACATGTTTTTTAGCATATTTATAACAGATTTGCTATCGCCGAAACACCACCAATCATTGTCAAAAATGATGTCAAAGTCAAATACAATTGCCAATTATTTCTGAAATCCCCCTTTGCGGGAAGAGAGAGGTTATGGAAAAATAACCCCTTTTCATCGCGTTATGCTATAACATGCAAGTCGATGCTCCAAAATACGAAAATGTGTCTGAAATTCTGAAAATCATGAAAAATGTTGGTTATGCGTGTTATTGCAAACAAACGCCAGTGAAATAAGTTTCAAACAAGCTCTGTCTGTTTTCTTTTCTCTATCAGTATCGCGAAGCTTTGTTGTGACCCTTATCTACAGAAGTTGCTTTTTCTTTCCTCCACACTCTGATTGGTGATCCCCCCCTTCACATACGATGCATCCCTGTACACATAACAGGGAAAGAGAACAGAGATAGGGTGAGGGTGAAAAGAGAAATTTACTTCCCCCCCCCCCACCTACTCTTTTATCTATGTATACTTTTTCCTTTCATTTGTTTTGTTCTTCCCTTTCTTCTACTTTTTTTATATACTTTCACCTTATTTTCCTTTTTCTAACCTGCGGCTAGGTTAGGAAAAGGTTACCATATTTATCGCCGATTCGTCAAATAGAGACCATCCGAATTTCCTGCTGATAGCTTGTAAGCGAAGGAGTTAATCTTTTATTTGGTCGCCAAGTGAAAAACTTCATCGAGATTTGATGTTATAGCAATCCACGACGCAGTCTGGTCGTAGTGCGTATTCAGGCGGAAATTTGGCGGTCTCTGAGGCTAACAGAGTAGTTTTCATGTTCTTTGACTACGGAATCAATTTTCTGTTCAGCGATAACGGCGTCGTTTTTTTTTTAAAATATTTTTGGGGAGCAACCAATATTCTACATCCATATGCAGCATGTGGTTTATATTTTTGGGGAGCAACCATCCATATACAGCATATGGTTAACGATTGCCGCCATGACCGAAATTGCTGCAATAACATCTTGGCTTAACACAAGATATAACTTGATTTGTCTAACTTTTAAGAACTAAATTTTCTTATTCGGATAATACAAATGCAGGGTGGATAATACCGGCCGTCCAATAATTACACACGCGATTCACTGAAGAAAAACTAATACGGAAAAGTGTTTTCCGTTTTAAGATCAGAGGAACATTAAGGAGGGTTATGACATTTTGAAATTTTGTGACGTGCCAGTTTTCTAACCGTCAGTTACGTGCCAAACATCCAACCAGAAAAAAATCCAACCCTTATCCATCTGGATGCCGCTAATTGAGAATGAACTGAAATATTCAATCCCGTTAGAAGTCAAGTTCAGTTAGTTTCTTTCACACGATTGGTGCTTCTTCCTCTTCGCGTAAAGTGATGTTAACCTTGCTTTTACGTGTTAACTTCGTCCCCAATATATTCGAAAATTTACCACCAGATTTGTAAAGTGTTAGCCACACTAGATCTATATACAGTCGAATCCCGTTATAACGAACTCCATGAGACCGGAGAAATAACTTCGTTATAACGAAATTTCGTTATAAAAGAATTCCAGTTTTTTTGTATTGTTCTTATGCATACTTATCTGGGGGGATAAGAAAAGTGTTCGTTAAAGCGAAATTTTCGCTATAACGGTATTCGTTAAAACGGGATTCGACTGTTTGAAAAATGCTTTTTTCCAAAATCAACACTTTTTGCCAAAATGTAATTTTTTTTCCTTCATTGCCAAATTTTTAGAGGAAAAGAAAAACCTGGTTTGTGTGTGCACAGTTTCAGCTTTCTTGATTATTCTTAGGGTTATTAGCATTGCTATATATCGCCTTAAAACGCCAAGTCATGGTGTACGTTCGGTGAATTTGGCTGGATTATGAAGTGACGCCATCAATTTTTAATTCCTTATAACTCTATAATTATTGGCCAACACAAAAACTGCGAAAACACTTTTCCGTACTACTTTTTCACGAGGAATCACGTGTGTAACTATTGGGCGGTCGATAGTATCCGCCCTGTACATTCGTATGAAACTACCTAGAAAAACATGCTTCGGTTAGATCATACAATACCACACACCGGTAACATAAATACAACAAACTCGAAAGAATGAAAATGTCACTAACAAAAATGTGAAGTATTCTCCTGTGTTGTTCAAATATCGAATTTCATATTGAAAACCAGTGGGGTGTCCAGTTTCACGCACGCATGTAGCACATTCCAATCAATTACATCTCATGTGATACGTATATAAGAAAAACTCTTTCCATTATTTTTTTCCCACATGGCCTTGAATTGATATTTCTGACGACAAAAAAAAAAATGTGAGTAAACAGAAATCATTCGAGAATATATTCCATCACGGTATAAGCTTACAACTCATGTAAAATGATCCAAGATTGCAGTGACATAGAAGATGTCACATCGTTAAACATAACGGAATGGAAACACATTTCATTCTATAGAAGAAACTATTATCTGGGAAAATACGGAAATATATAAAATGTCAAAAATGGATGGATTTTTACCTTTCCCCCCCCCCCCATACGGTTATCTTTCAACTTGGGGAAGTTCCCATGTTTTTAAAACTTGCTGTTAAAATAAACGTTACTTAAACATGCTTATAACATTATTATAAACATATTTTTGATTTACTTTTTTCGGGAATTATAAAAGTTTTTTTTTATCGATTTTTAACCTAAAACAACAATTCTCACCTAGCATTTCCAACTATCGCCAAAACGATGCCAATTACTACCAAAAATGACCAATTACGGCCAAAAGTGACCAATTATGGCCAAAAGTGACCAATTATCGCCAAAAATGGCAATAATTGCATAATCACTGAAGAATTCGCGTGAAACTACGGTAAATCTCAGTATTCTACGGAAATAAAGTTGGACGTTACAATTACGTATGTGAGAGGAATATTCATAATTACTTTCGTAATCTAATTTATAAGTTATGAAAATGATATTTGATTTCGGTGAAGAATGATAATAAATGCAAGAGTAAGCTCCGTTGAAGATACGGGAAATTTATTGAAAACGGATGGCAAAATTACACGAAAACACCGGTCATAAGGACATCATACTTATTTTCGGTCGGAAATAGTCATAGCATGGGGGTGAGGGGCCGTTCAAGTTACGCCAGCAAATGTTAAGCCATTTTTAACCCTCCCCCTTGCCAGCAAAAGTCAGCAAATCTCTGACCATCCCCCCCTGTTAGCGAAATTTCGTCAGCTCTGCTCTCTGCCTACTAACGCATATTGATGGGATCAGAGACGTACGCGAAGGTGGGGCGCATAGGGAGGGCTCATTCCCAACCAGACGATCAGAAATTTATTTGTTTAATGCATAAAACATTTAAAAAAAAGTAAAATTTCGAAAGAAAATGCCTTTTATATGTTATCATAATCAATTTCTGTTAATTTCAATGTCATTTGAAGCCTAAGATCTCAAGATTTCTGTATAAGAAATTCATTGCGACCCACCCTCTGAGCCATATATGGTAAATCCTTGATCCACGGACCAAATGTGGCCTGCCCCCCACCCTCTGAACCTAATTTTGTAAAAATGAGCTAAGCCGCACATTTACAGATCGCTTAAGTGACCCGTGGCACAATTCCAGAGCACTTAAGCGAGCCGTGGCACATTTAGAGATCCCTTGGGTGACATGTGCCGCAGTTTTAGAGTACTTAAGCTGCCGCCAGTGCGGTTCTACATCATTCAAGTTACACGCGGCACATTCCCAGATTAGTTAAGTGATTCGCGGCATAATTATGAATCACTTGAGTGATGCGTGGAGCAGTTCCAGAGCACTTAAGCGGCTTGGACTTGGATCCGCGAAACATTTAGAGATCACTAAAGTGGCTCTGTAAGGTACTTATCGATAGGAAAACTGTTAGTTCAGGTGTGCACAAACTTGCGAAAGGTTTTACTCGTTTTTGGCGCACTGGGATAAGATGCTGTTAAAAATATTAGATATTGTTAAGAAGGGTGGTTGATGACGTAAGCATCATCCCCCCCCCCTGCCATCAAAAGTCAGCAAATGGGAACACCCCCCCCTCCCCATCGAATGGGGAACAAAACAAAATTGCAGATGTGAATTAAAAAATACAAACAACTAAGATAGACCCTCTCCCCACCGAGGAAACCCCTGCGCTTGTAATTATTTTACCCTTAATTTTATTGCCTAATTTGTTACAAAAAGAAATTCTCTTGAATCTCAATCATAGGGTTTTTTCCCGAAAAATCGGCAATTCAAGTTCAAGTTGAATGTAAAATATGTAAGACTGAAGAAAATTTTAATCCTAATGTTAGGAAGTAATTCAAACTACATATAACATATGGTCACAATTTATTTTGAGGGGGAAAAAAAAACACGATTTATATTGTTGATAAATTTGAAAGTTCCACAATACCAAAAAAATTAATAAAAAATTGCTCCAAGAAACGAAATGTCATAAAATTATCGATGACACAATGATTACAAAGGGGAAATACCTCTCCAAAAAAATTAGAATAAACTGCTTAAAACACAGAGAGAGACGATGGAGGCGAGACGATGGCGAGCGTGCCAACAACATGCAAATACACACACACACACACGCAAACCGGGGGGCACTTTTAAAATTTCCATGACGTCGTCGTTATCGTGACTACCCTCACAGAAAAGATTACGTTTTACGCTAATCCTTTACTAATGAGCACATCATTAGTAACGCAATTCCGTAATCCTTTGCTAATTTGCAGCAAGCGTGGGGGAGAAAAGGCACATACTTTCTCTTTCTTCCACTCCCGTTCCCCCCCATCCATATATAATCAGCATGATTAAAATAAGTTGAAATTGACATCATACTACATATATATATATATATGACATTTTCCTCCTCTAATATTTCTTTTTTTTTTGAGAAACAGTATTGTAATGTATTTTAGAGATAATATTTGCATAATACGTCGGATCTGTAATGCGTGATAGACGCATTTTCCCCCCCCCCCTTATGGTCTTAATTAGTACCTAGGTTGCATATATGCAAAATACTTTAATAAGCTTTTGGGGTATTTCAGTTTGAAATCGTAGTTTATATAGTGATTATATTTTTGAAATGTATGACAATGAATAAATGAATACAGGGTGATTATAATTAAAGTTCCCGGGCACTCTGAGTAGTTTTTCCCCTCAAGAAATGATTATCCGGATACGGCTAAATTTTTAAGATATCTTGATGAGGCCACTGGAGATTTATGAAATTTAAAAAAAAAATGAATCTGTGACCACCAGGTGAAAAAGTGTCACTTTTTTTTATTGCATTTTACATTTTCCCATGGTACATGTAGTTTTACTAAGTTTCAGTGAAATACGTCCACCAGAACGGACACTGACGGTCTGAGTAGTTTCAGTTAAGGCGATATAATCTCACTTATAGCCATTGGGTATTGCAGGCTGACGCATGCGCCGTCTTTACTCTTTATTTTTGTAATATATTCGATGCCCGTAGGTGAGATGACCTTTTCAGTGACGTCACGAAAGTGGTCCGACAGTTACAGAAATACCATCTGTTGTAACCGAAACAGATAAGTCTTGATTTGATCCCAGTAACTGATATTGACGTCTTATTTTTATCGCTGTGGTAGTCGAGTGGTCATAGTGACGGACCGTTTCGAGCCCCACTGTTGCCACAATGGTGGCCGGCTGAAGTTGATTTTTCTGTGATTCCCAACTTCGGGCGCAAATGTGAGCCGATCTTCCCGTTAAAAAGTCTCGCCACAGAGAGCAACAGTCCCACAAAGAGTACAAATATTCAATCATCACACTTTTGAAATACAGATGCCAGCGCTAAAAAATCAGACACAACACTAGATACGCACCCACACTATTAGGTACACACACTTCCGCCACAACTCAGTGAGGTAATAAATTGCCCATGGCGGTAGACCTGAGTTGTGTTCGGTTTTGGAAAAAAGAAAGTGCGTCACGA
Organism: Pholcus phalangioides; assembly: GCF_987345545.1. Classification (NCBI taxonomy): domain Eukaryota; kingdom Metazoa; phylum Arthropoda; class Arachnida; order Araneae; family Pholcidae; genus Pholcus; species Pholcus phalangioides. The sequence continues at coordinate 37,345,742 of NW_028301596.1, read as the reverse complement.
GCTTCGCGTGGAGGCCTTCTGCTATTCCACTGCAACTTTGTACATACGCTGTAATATGGTACATGTGGAAAAGGAAAATTCTATAAAAAAGCTCTACCTGGTGGTCGAAAAATTAACTATTTTTTTAAATTCATAAATCTCTTTCTCTCTCATGGTCTCTTTAAGATATCCTAAAAATTTGGTTGTATTAGGATGGGCAGTGTTTGAAGGAAACCACTGAGAATACGGGAACTTTAATTATAACCACCCTGTATATACCTCTGTACAAACACCCACCATTTCTTGAAGAGAGTGAGAAGTTAATTAAATGTCTCAATCAAATATGGAGGAATGAATTTCTTTTATTTATAATGTCTCGTATGAATTCTACTTTCTAATCTCATCGATATTGAAGAGACCTCAATATTCATTCCCCGATAGTTTCGGTAAGATTATAGATTCCTTATAAGTGAAATTATGCATAACATTGATGTTAGATCTACGTAACAAAAGGAATATGAAGCTCTAGATCAGTGGTTCTCAACCTTTGGAAGCCCGCAAACCCTTTTGTGAGTGGAAGGCCCGGTCAAACACATGATTAACGGAACATGAATGGGGGGAAATGAAACGGCAGGTCATTTGCTGCCCGGTATGAATGATATCACGGCCCAGTACCGGGCCGCGGCCCGGCGGTTGAGAAACACTGCTCTAGATCATAGTTTCCCACACTTTTTGGTCCAAACGCCCCCTTCTTCAGAAATATTTTTTCCCCCCATCGCCTCCCAACGCAATCTAGCCCATAGGATCCTATATTATACCCGTAGCTTCTACCGCCCCCGGGGGCGTTAACGCCCACGTTGGGAATCGCTGCTCTAGATCGATGTTATCAGCGTTCGTTTACATTATAATCATATAAAATCTTGAATATACATTAATTTGATGAGATGTGGAATTTTGATAAATGATTTTAAGTGTAAAAATAGGAATATGAATTGTTAATTACTAATATTTTCAAGAGTGAATGAGATGTAACTGGAAGGTCACTAAGATTTAAATGGCACTGAGTCAGCGCCCTACATTCCATTGCCCTAACACATTTTTATTCTGGGGACAAAAAAAATTAGAAGAATATTCGAAATGGCCAATCTGGAAATATGACGCCTTTAACAGAAGACAACAACTATGACGTCGAAACTGAGAGCAAATTGATACACTAAAGTGAAGGAAACAACTCTGACCACCAAAGACGCTCTCTCATTCTGACCGCGTTTTTCGTTGGCACAAAACGCGTTAATTTTTCCTTCCACCTTGATAACGGTACCCATCAATGTCGAAACATGTGTCGTTGTGTTGTAAACTGTTATTTGTTCTCATCACATTGTGAATACTCTTCTATAATTGGGAGGATTTTATTTTAACGTGTGTTGGGGTCTAAACCAGTGATTCTCAACGTGGGCGTTAACGCATCCTGGGGGCGATGGAATGTTCCAGGGAGGCGGTAGAAGCTACGGGTATAACATAGGATCCTATGGGTTATATTGTGTTGGGGGGTGATGGGAGAAGAATATTTCTGAAGAAGGGGGCGATAGGACAAAAAAGGTTGGGAAACTATGGTCTAAGCCTTAGTTTTCCAACCTTTTTTGTGTCCCATATCACCTCCTTCTTCAGAATTCACCCCCCAATGCAATCTAACCCATAGGATCCTATGATATACGCATATCTTCTACCGCCCCCCTGAAACATTCCATCAGCCCCCAGGGGGCGTTAACGCCCACGTTGGGAATCACTGGTCTAAACTATAGTTTCCCAAATTTTTTGTTCCATCGCCTCCCTTCTTCAGAAATGTTTTTCTTTCATCGCCCACCGACATATGAGTGAACCCATAGGATCCTAGATCATATGTTATAGGATCGTATACTCGTAGCTTCTATATCGTCCCCCCCCCCGGACAATTCCATAGCCCACCAGGGGGCGATATTGTTCACTTTGGGAAGCACTGGTCTAAACGAACGATTATAAAACTCGAAATTGAAAGAATAAGCAAATAAAAATATTCAGGTTTTAGAATTATTAATTTTAGATGTGTTATAAATGATGAGTCGCGCACATACGCTGGTATGAGTGAGTGACTGACGGAATTTCGCATACCTTAGGGCGGTTTAAACCTGTAGTTACAATTTTTGGATTAGAGATCGACATAGATTGGTTAAAACCCTGAATTTAACCAATCCGTGTCGATCTCATATCAAAAAATTGTGACTATAACTTAAATCATGTAGGTGAATACCGCCCTTAGCCAAGTAGGTTTTAAACCTTTGTGCCTGCTATGGAGGAATTTGTAAATTTTCGCGCGGCACAGGCACAAATTTTAACAACGGCTATTTCATTTAACTAATAACATGGCTGTTTTATATATTTTTATGTATCGTAGCAATTTGACAGTCGCTCGCAGGTGCCATGACACCCGCGGGGCCTTACACAATCGGGACCTACTGCCAAAGTCTATTCGTACATCTCTGTAGACAATGAATTTTTTCCTGTTTTCAGCAAATATTTATTCAAAAACCACCCCCATCGACAAAAAAGCATGAAATTTTAATTAAATCGGGCTCAAATGTATTGTAAATGTATTGTACAAATATGTGCTTGCAGCAATGTATTCGAAATTCTACAATAATATAGCATAACCAGTGCCTATCATTTACACAGGAAAAGAAATTCAACTGCCTGCTTACACATCAAAACAAAAAGTGAAACAAATAGAGGAAATTTCAAATTATACCGTTTCATGAATTTAAAATTGTCTGTGAATAGAAATATGACGTCCTCTCACATATGAATATGCATCATGTATCATGAATACTAATGTTTTTAAAACGAACGAACAATATTAGGCAAGACAGATATTTTTTATGATAACAATAACGATAATTTTTTTTCTCGTTTACGCATATTTTTGCTGTTGCATTTCGAGGAAACGTGCGGAAGAGGTGTTTGTTGCCTGTATGTGAATATGATATATTTTATAATTGAATATTTATACGTTATACAGGCGGAAACCTTCCGGAATTTCAGCATGCGTTCAGAACAAATTTGCACCGCACACCCGTATGTAGGTATGAAATGAGATAACAATATCGGAAAACATTAGCATTTTTTTGCACAAGAACCCGCATGCGGAAAAATTGCTTGTGATTGCGTGTTGCTCTATCTTTCTCTCTCTCTCTCTCTATGGTGAATACACACACGTTACCCTTACCCTACTTAGAGTATGCATATTTACCGTGAATGCCAACCAAGCAAAGTGAGCATCATCCAGTAAATTCTACTTACTATTTAGAGAGAGAGAGAGAGAGAGAAAGAAAGAGAGGGCAACGTATATATACAGTGGAAAATCCATCACCGACTCTTTTACACAAGGACCCGTTATCATTCAAAATACGATATATGCGGGCGTGGAGCAAGTAATAACTTAATCAGTCTGGCCATCTCTCTCTCTATACCTCCTACCGGAATGTTTACCGACCAAGAACGGAACCGAACCCTCCTTTTGTTCCTGGTGAGTTTCCTCCTCCACAGATGCAACCAACCAGCCAACCTCCGCCTACTGTTATGGGGGATAGAAAGCAAAGCCACAGACGGTTATTTCAGGTTTAATAAGCCACACAATTGGCATAAACTCTGTGTGTGTATATACGTGAAAGGCTTTATACTTACTCTATGCCCCCCAGCTTCATTCTCTGCAGCCTATGGCCATATATATATACACACACACACATAGAGAGGACTTTCTCCTTTACTACGACGAGAAGATCGGTTTATGCTTGAATAAATATTAGTTCAGTGCGTCGCGCATATTGCGAAAGCTTTTGATGAAGTACCTATTTCTGATAGGAAATTGAGGGTTCGAGACGGCAGCGGTGGTGGAGGATCAAGGGAACAATGTCGTCGACGTCGTGGTAGGGAATCTAAGAGAAGTTGGACGGTCACTGTACGTGTAATGAATGGTTTCGTGTGTAGGATGCTGGTATGCTCTTGCTCCGGAATTACCAGTTTTTTTTCCCCTGTCAACTCTGTTGATGTGATACACGGGATATTGATCCAGGAAAGTTTATTGAATTGATAAGTTGTATCGAACTGCCATTGGCTTTTGGACGAGCAATGAAATGTAGTGACAGTCAAAAAAGTAATATGTCTGTGATGCACGTCAAAGAAACACAGCGGATTGCCGTACAATTTATACTTTTATGGATATACAGGGTGTCCGGATCAAATTTCACCATTTTCTAGGGGTCAAGGGACTTTCCGGTAAATGAAAATTATATTTCTTTGATGTTTTCAGTTAATGAGTTTTAAATAGTAGCGTAAACCAGGGCCGTCCTAAGAAAATCGTGGGCCCCCGGGCCAAGAGATTTTTCTGAGGTCCTACCTGGAAAATTCCCGAAAAATTCAACTACTTCTCATTTTTCTGAGGCCCCGGGCCGTGACCGGGTGGACCCATGCGTTAAGACGGCACTAGCGTAAGCACGCACAGCAAAAGCAGTTTGGTGTATATAATCAAATTATTTGTAAAATTTTTTGTTTAAGGCCGGGATTACACTATAAAATTGTGATAAAAATTCTTTTATCAAACTCGAAAAATGCAGCCAATAAGATTACTGGTTGCATTTGCTCGAATGTAACCGATGCGCTTATTGGTTGAATTTTTTGAGTTTGATAAAAGAACTTTTATCAAAATTTTATAGTGTAATACCGGCCTTATGAATAATTTATTGAAAAGTAACTGCAAAACTGAAAAATGAGCTGTATTCGTTTTTTTCCCTCCGTTTCCTATTTTGAAGAAATCCATTCCTTTTTTTTAACTGTGCTTCCGAAGACACACAAACATTTATAAGCATGCATTTAAAGCCGGGATTACACTATAAAAGTTTTGTAAAAGTGCTTGTATAAAACGTGAAAAATACAACGAATAAGATGATCAGTTACATTCGCACAAATGCAACCGATCAGTTTATTGGTTGTATTTTTCAAGTTTTGTAAAAGCACTTTTACAAAACTTTTATAGTGTAATCCCAGCCTTAAGGATATGTCCAATCGTATGTAAGGGAAAAAACGAAAAAAAAGGCAAATTTTCGGCCACTTTAACAATTTATTCATATTTTCAGCAGTAAATATTGATGGATTTCAAAATGGATCTCTGGTAACCTATTCCTAAGTTAACTGCTCGTCAGGAAAAAAAAAGGGGGAAGGGGAAAAAAGTATAATATTATGGATAAGATAGATACGAGTGTTTATTAGTCTTTTTTTGGTTGTCTGGTGTGACAATAGCAAGACGCGTGGAGGATCTGTCAGCAGATGTATTCAAGACCTTCAAATCCAAATGTGAGAAATTTTTGTTTTACTTGGTATCTATGTATGAATCCACGGATGCAACAGATATCGCACTAGCAGTCATTTTCATTCGTGGTATTGACAAAAACTTCACAATTGTTGAGGAGTTAGTTAGCTAGTGCCATTGCAATGCCTATTTACGGATACTGCCCGAAGTTTGACTTATATTCAAGTTTGGAAGAAACATTGGCGAAATGTGAGTTGGATTTAGGCAACATATCTGCCGTAACTACAGATGGCGTTCCCTGTATGACCGGTCAGAAGACAGGGGTAATCACATTGATAAAGCCAGATGCTGAAAAATTCGGAAATACGAAGATGAGATGGCTTTCCACTGAATGAAGAAGAATACAAAATCAAAAACTAGAATGCGTCTGACTGATCGGCATTTGGAGGATACTTTACGAATAGCAACAACACAAATCTTACCTAAAATTGAAGCTTTAGTAAAACAACGCATTAATTTAGAAATTACATTCACTCGCATTCGTAGTGTAAGTAACTAAAGACATTTTTTGATTCGGTACGTAATTAATGCAACATGATGATAAACGAAAATCATCCATTTTCATTCTGTTTCATACAATATAAAAAATACCTAAAATAATTGGTCTTACCCCAATTCAGTTTAATTTTTTAAACAAAAATGCTAAATAATGGAATCATAAAATACGTAGTACGCGTCGCATTTTAAGTTGTCGTATCTGAGCGTACGTTGGATCAGCCTTCGGCGGGAGTTGAACACACTGAGATTCATTGGAGGCACAAGAAATCTGAGAAAAATTTATATTTACCAACTTTCAAGCGCATTTTCAAGTAACAGAAATGAATTAATACAGCAAATAGTTTTTTGACACAATAATTTAAAATGTTTTTTTTTTAAAATCATTCAAAATTAATATTTGTTAAAATTAATTGAATTGAATGTTTAAATGTTTTAAAATATTTTGAAACATATTTAGTTTGTGATCGTCTTTGAGGGTGTCCCTCCCCCCTATGCCGTTAATGAGTGGCGCGCGGAACACGACAAATGTTTTATGTGGCCCTAGAGCGCAAAACGTTGAAGACCCCTACTCTAGATAGTAAATATGTTTTAGGCCGTAGTTACACTATAAAAGTTTGATAAAAGATCTCTTACAAAACCTGAACAGAAACAAACTAATGTCTATTATTGATTACATTCGTTCGAATGTTACCGATGCATTTGTTGGTTTTCATTTTTCAAGCTTTATAAAAGAAGTTTTATCAAACTTTTATAGTGTAATCCCGCCCTTACATAAAGTAATTTTGAATCTTTCTGTTTGTCTGAAAATTAATAAATTTAATTGATTTGAAATTTAAGTTATCTCTATTTGACGAATCGGTGATAAATCTAGTAACCTTGTCCTACCCTAACCGCACGTTAGAAAAAGAAAGAAGGGGGAATAGAAGAAAAAGAAGAAAATAAATATAAAAGGAAACACACAGTACAATAGATAAGTAGACAACAGAGTATACAGTAGATTTCTCTTTTCATCCTCACCCCACGTGTTCCTTTTCGCTGTTTCATGCGTATAGTAGCAAGAAACATTTTATGTGGAGGAAAAAAAATCACCAACAGGAGTACAGAAATACGGGGTGAAAAAAAACAACTTCGGCTCATAAGGGTACAATAAAACTTCGCGATGGTGAGGAGAGAGAGGAAAGAAAACAGAGAAATGGATTGACTTTATTCCACTGTCGTTTGAACGAAATATTTCATCCGTGATCGTAGAAGAGTTAAAGAAAATGATAAATAAGCTTCGCGTAGCACATATCTGTATAGTAAGGGTCACATATCTTGAAATTTTCTCACAAGTGCAACGAAATTGAAATCGTCGATGAATACACATACCTAGTGAGCGTCATTCGTGAAAAATACCCATACAGCAAAAATTGGTACTTTGTCGTGTATAGATGGGGGAGAGATTTAACGCTACTCCAACTCTCACGCCTTGCCTAGCTGCACTTTCTACTACATTGTCTACAATGAATTCGGTGGGCGTCCTCTGAAATTTACAATTTTCAATAGAATTCTCTTACGAATAACTAGATTCTCAAACACTTTCCGAATACCAGAGTCTCAAAACCCTGAACAAAACATGGTTTGTAACATAAAATTGGCTTTGTCTAAGTGAATATATTTATTATGAAACATACGTAGTATGCGCGATTATTCTGTATTGATTGTCAATAGGATTGGCACTTCTGAGGATTGTGCGAAAATAACTCTTCCTTGCAATAATAAACTCGTCGAGAACTTTCGAAACGTTACACTTTTTATCATTCAATTTCATTTATACTTTAAATATCGGAAATTATCTTTCACACTCTCTTTTAACAATCTCTTAACTCTATTCAGATTTCAAAATATACCAGAGAGATCTCCAGCTTATACCAGGCTATGTCTGAAATGAATAGATTCAGATAATTTCATGCTTTGTTGGGATGTACTTAATGTGTCATGGATTTAAAAACAAGAAACTATTTTATGTACTATATTATTACATGAGAAATTGAAACAATTTAGATACAACTGGATGTACAATCGAATCTCGTTATAATGAACTCCAAGAGACTGGAGAAATCACTTTGTTATAACGAAATTTCGTTATAAAGGAATTCCAAGTTTTTGCATTATTCCTATGTAAACTTATCTGGAAGATTAGAAAAGTGTTTGTTAAAACGAGATTTTTTCGCTATAACGATGTTCGTTAAAACAAGATTTGAATGTATTTGTTGACCTGTAATTAGTAAAATCACAAATATTGCCTAGATACCTAAACATTGAGTCATATTTCGATTCAGACAATCGAGAGAAACATCTGTTGAAACGTAGAGGTATTGTTAAGAAAATTGTGTTCTCACTGGAGAATTGTCAAAATTTTAAATATCAACTGTTTTCATATTGACACCTTTTAAACAAAATTATATTAATACCCATTGAATAAAATCGTATTAATAACTTTTAATGAAGTTTTTAAAATTTTTACTACATAGCGCGCAATAAATCGATACATATAAGTATTTTAATTCATAAAAATATTGTAAAAGTTGGATAAAGCGATAATGTCAATATTCTAACCAGGTAGTAATTCATATTTTGCTATTAATGAGAAAAGTTTTCTAGACTTGAGAAATAATGAAATACGAGCTTTGACGATATTCAAGGTGTTTGGATGTAACTGAAAGTACTGAAATTGGCCTGCGTGGTTAAAAAGATCATGAATACAGTGGAACCTCTTGATAACAGACACCCGTGGGACCCAAAAATTCTTTCGCGTCTCTGACAGATATCAAAATACTCTTACATTGAAGCCTGTTAACGTTATTCAAAAAATTGTTCGTTACTGGAGAATTGAAAAATTGAGTCATATTTCGATTCAAACGTTTTGGAAAGACTCCTGATTAGATGCCGACGAATATTATTGACAAGAACACAATGTTTTTATCAATTATTATGTTTTCAATGTTGTTATCATTGTCAAGAAAACAATTTTTTAATGAATTTCCAAAATTTAATGTAATTTTTTTTGTAAATGTATATTCGACGTATTTATCTTAAATTATTATAATAGAATCTGTAAGGCAACAAAAGTTGCAAGGCATTCTTTATTTTAGGTTATATATATTTATATACAGGGTGATCCAAAAGTCAACATTTGAGAGTTCAATAATTCACGGAATAATATACGTTGAGGGATAAAAAGTGACACACATTCTGGAAACGACAAGGAGGTTTCATTGAAACCTTAAAATAATTATTGCAGTAAGGACCAACAAACAACGCTTTAACTGATAACGAAACCGGGAATTAGCGCGACAATGTATCTATTAGCAAAGATTAATTTATGTGTTGATTAAAGGTAGATTAAAAATATATTCAGTACCATCTGTTGGTCATTTCTGTTATTATTTTTTCAAGGTTTATATAAAACCCCATGTCGTTTCCATCATGTGTGTTTCTGTTGTTCAAATCACCCCCTCCCCCTTTCCCCCCCCCCCCGAAAATGGAATGTGCGTCAATTTTTCTCTCCTTGATGTTTCACTCATATATCGAGGTGTCGTAGATGAGAATTGGTGAAAGAGCACAGGGATGACGACAATTTAAGTCATCACACATGTCTAAGATGGCGAAAAATTTGGAAATGTGGCTGGAAGTACAGCGGAACTTCGGTTAACGAACAATTTGCATAACGAGCGAAAATTTCGAACAAATTTTGACTTGGTTAACGAGCGATTGTTCGTATTACGAGCAAAAATTTTGCGTTTTTTCTTATTTATTTTCACGTTATCATAACGGAGCTGGCGGTTTTTTGCTTTCTCCCACACACGTGTTATGGAATTTAGGGTAATATTCTCCCCTACGGTCTACAGTAAGCGTGCCTCAGTCGGAAAATTAACACACGTGCGAGTGTGAATATTTACGATACGAAACTAGACGTAACAGCAGAGCGATGCCGTATGTGCACCTGAAGTTTTTTGTTGTAAATTCTGCTGGGAAAAAAATTGTGGGTTGATTGTATTATTGAACGGGATTAAAAGGGGGGGGGGGGGAGGCGGCTAGCTCATGAACAGGATCCACTACTTGTGGAAGAGATTTTGTGTTTGGGGAAGACCATGGACTGGAGTGATAGGAACCGAGAGACACCCAGGCTCTGTCACACTCGGTGATATAAGCACATTGTCCCAGGGGACTCGGGTGCCTCCGGGGAACCTAACCATTTATTGAGCTTTCGAAAGATATATTACATACATGGGCAGGCGCCATTACGCACCTCGCCAGTAAACAAGTATAAAATTTATGATCGAAAAAATGGTGATTCATGTAAATAAATCACAAAATCACAGTTATAAATCACAGGTTATAAATCACGAAATCACAATTATAAATCACAGGTTATAAATCACGAAATCACAGGTTATAAATCACGAAATCACAGGTTATAAATCACGAAATCACAGGTTATAAATCACGAAATCACAGGTTATAAATCACGAAATCACAATTATAAATCACAATGATAATGACGAAACCATCATAATAATCGTCATAATCGAGAATAGTTCTTGATAAAATTTGATGTGATTCTCTTTTTTTCATTGTGATCATTGTGAATCAGTAACTATCACATCAATGAAAGCTGTCAATCTGCTGCTGGGTTGATCTAATTGCTGCAACGTGTGATTTGATTTGGTTCAAAGACATTCGTCAGTAATTGCTGCTTGTATCCAGCTTTTCGATAAGCCCGCGTGGACCAAACCATTCTCGACACTACTTAGGCTCCTCTTCTTCTTCCACTTCTCTAAACAGATGTATGAGATCGCTGTCTGGGTGTAGTTGACGTCGTATTCTAGTGGATCGCCTAACTGGCATAGGTGGCTCTCTATCTGGTTCTGGCTCTGGGACTGTAGCTCTGATATCCTCAGGGTGCTGCTATAGAAAGCGGAGTAGTTTACGTATTTTACTTTTCGAATCTTCCCGCTTCAGGATGCACTCAAGCCAAGGTATTCGCAGGTGTTCAGCTGGCTCTCTGAAGTGGAAAGCCGTTGTCTTGGGGCATAGAGTTGCGTAGTGAAGAGGCGTGCCTATGGCCAAACATGCAGATTTATCACTGGGGATTGATTTGAACCTATGAACGTTAACCGGAAACGGACCATGGCTCGTTACGAACATTATTATCTGACGTGACCATTTATGGTCCCGAGGCATTACATGTCGCAGAATGTTATGAGTTGATCGACCGGGCTCTGTGTTGTCATCCCACCTCTGTTGCCATTTATTTATTAGATCCTTCTATAGGATTGCTTTGGCGTGTGATGCAGGAAGCAGCAGATCACCTGTAATGATTGTGACTTCGGTAGCATCCTTAGCCCTGGTATCCACCAATTCATTGCCCCATTGGCCTATATGTGCTTTTACCCAAGAGAGGCTTATTCTGGTATGATTGCAGAGAAGCTTTGTTATTGTCCTAGCCATTTCATGACTTGACTGAGAATTAGAGACCGCTTGCCGACAGGCAAAGACTATGGAATGATAACCAATTTGTGATGCATTGGAGCGCCTTTTCCACTAGCTCTGCAGTTCCTTTGATCCTCGGGTGAGACGCAATAACAAGTATACGAGGTATCATCGGCAAATGCCTAGACACGGATATTGGCTGGCCACTCTATTTTCAACAGCTCATCGAGAACTAGATTCCATAAAATAGGACCCGAGCACGACCCTTGTGGTGCTCCTTTTTGTAGATATTTAGTAGTCGATCCCGCGTCAGTTACAATCGCAGCTTGTCGACCGTGCAGAATGTCACACAAAATTGCATTGAGCTGTGGAGGTACAGGCATTTCCCCTATTCGGCGAAGGATAGATTCATACCTTATGTTATCAAAGACACTTTCAATGTCCAGAGATATGACGGCTACATCGTTTCCTTTGTCTCGCTGAGACTTAATTTCTACCATCATATCTTCCAAAGCCATCTCAGCTGATTTGCCTTGTCGGAACCCATACTGATGAATGTGCCACCAGTCAACCCTTTCCGTGTAATACATGATGCGCTGAACTATAATTCGCTCCAATACTTTACCAATAGAAGAGAGTGAAGATATTGGCCTATACGACCTCAAGTCATTAGGGTTACGGCCTCTTTTCAGAAATAAGAGGAGCTTTCCGATTTTGAAATGATTTGGGAAACATTGTTTTGTGAAGTATAGCATCTCTTAATATTAGCTATTTGGGCTGGAATGCAATTTTTTAGATGTCTTGTAAAGTTTTGGAGCCTTCTTTGAGTGGTGCGATAACTTCTTCTTGTCATAGTCATGGTTGTCATTTGTATAGACATATGGATATAAGAATGACTACTCTGTGCCGTCTCTTCCCCTCCTTACCATTCTATATTTTGTGCCAGCACTGAAGAGTTATTCAGTGTTAGTTCGGGCCATCCATAGCTTTCTGTGTGGCCATATGTGGGTGTCGCCGTTCAACAAAATTAAATCTTCCGCCAGAATGAGATCTAGTATCATCTGACCTCTTTCATTATTATCATCATAACCCCATAGACTATTATGACCGTTCCAATCAGAAGGTAAAATGATTCTGTGTTTTGAGTTCTTCGTGATCATATCCTCCATTTCTTGTATGGCCTCGTATAAGTTCTTCTTAGGGGATGAGTACGAACTTATTAAGACAAGTTCTTCACCATCCACACGCAATTGGATTGCCACTGAATTTTCTTTGGTTTCCAAAGAAGCTCCATGGATACAGGTATTTCTAATGACAATTGCAGCTTTTTCATTACGCGATAACCACCGCGGCCAGCTCGTCGGAAGACCCTTTAGTCCATAGCCCTGCTCCGTGCGTCAAACCCATGGTTCTTGTATCATCATAATGTCGACATTTTGACCATTTGCTGTTACTTCGAGTAAGTAGCTGGCCACCTTGGCTCGATCAAGATTTATTTGAATCATATTGATGTCCGTTAGCAGCACCACAAGTGTTTCACTTGGTATTATAGGTCTTATGAGTGACACTTGTGTTTTTCCCATTTAGCACCTACGGCTCCCGTCCACCAGGCCACGCCGGTCACACACTAAGAGGTGTGAGGGGCATTTTGGGCCGATTACCTTACTATTGATGTCCATTGCCGTATGATGTGCATGTTCATCATCCAACAGGTGATACACCGCCTTGCCTTGCATCCCGTCTGCCCATATTGAATGGAAACATGTGGGTTGGAATGGCGCCGCTGGCTTTCTTGGCAGCGCCAGTGTGCCTCTCTCTGAATGACGCTGAATCGAGTCTGTACCGCCCTACGATCTGGCATTACATTGGTAGACCCACGCAAATTATTTTTATGTTCCTGCCATTCGTCTGCTCCGTTAGTCACTTCACTATCGAGTATAGCATTCCTCTGTTTGTTCTTACGCACTCACTGCCTCTTCGCAGAAAAGAGCCACCTCCTTCCTTTCGCACATTTGAATTATGGTAATTTAGGTTATTATTATCACTGCGTATCTCATTAAGGGCCGTTCAAGTATTACGTAAGAAAATTTTTAGCCATTTTTGACCCCCTTCCCCCCTTGCCAGCAAAAGTAAGCAAAATTCTGACCCCCTCCCTTCCCTTGGCAGCAAAATTTCGTCACCTTTAATAAATGCATTGCGACCCACCCTCTAAGCCATATAATGATAAATCTCATAAAGGCACTTGGTCCGCGGACCAAATGTGGCCCTGGGGTTATCTGATGCGGCCTGCCCTCTTCAAACCTAATTTTACAAAAATTAACTAAGCGGCACATTTACAGATCGCTTGTGTCCCGTGGTACAATTCCAGAACATTTAAGCGGCCCGTGGCACATTTTCAGATCACTTAAATGACCCGTCATCAAAAGTCAGCAAATCGGAAACCCCCCCCCCCCCCCATCGATGATGACGTAATACTTGAACGACCCCTTATGGGTTTTTTTTTCAATACCGTAGCGAATCCTCATTCGGTTATATTGGTGCTGACTTAGGCAGGCAGGATTATTCATGTTGTGGTATGGGTCGGAATCAGTGTGCATCGCCATGTTACTCATGAAACAATTTACGAATTTTCGGATACGGTGACAGTGACTGTTTTCTATGAGATTTGTTAAGGCCATTGTCCTTATCTACGCGATCATGACGGTATCGATGATTCTTTGGTGGCTTTGTTTTTGCCATAGTCCTATTAGCATGGTGAGTCACGCTTCGAGATTTGGTGGATAATGACCTTCGAGATTTGGCGGATAATGACCTTCGAGATTTGGTGGATAATGACCTTCGACTATTGGTGAGGGTATCATTCAACCTAGTGAATGATTTATCGTTGTATACTACTTTGTTGTTGAATGTTACTTGTTTGCGGCGCCATTCTTCTACGACAGAATATTCATCATCATGACTCGGAAACCAAGTTTTACTTTGCTCACTGCAAGGACTTTGGTTCCGTTGTTCCTCCTCACTATACGTTACTTTCTCACTAGATGTTGCTTGCTTGCGGCGCCATTCGTCCACGATAGTGTATTCATCATCCTGTCCAGGGAACCAGAAGCTTGTTTGTCTATTGCTTGAACTTGGGCCCAACTGTTCCCGTTCGTGAGCCGTAGTTTCCAGAAAGTCGTGTGATTGGGGAAGAACAATTTCTGCTCGCTGTTTTGGAGAGGTGCTCTGCGAACAATCATCGTTACCCATACTAGTGACCTCCGCAGTTGTACAAGCTGTTCTCACATTTCCGTCACTCTGTAGGGAGCAATGAAAATATGTATTGTTTTTTGATGTCCCAGGTAGTACTAGCCATGGCTCAACTGTTTCACTGTCATTCCTCACTGGCGGATCCTCATCGCATTTTTCAGTACTGCTGTCCCGCATTTTCCTTGCATAACTGACGCTTTTCCCCAGGACGACAGGTGTTTCTTTTCGCGGCCAGGAGTCACCTGATATACACGACACATCATTCGTCTTTCGGGAGGAAGAGTGATCATCTTGACGTATGGTATTCAAGTCTAATATCACTCTCTTACCCAAGAGCACTATTGGATTCAGTGCTATTTGCTTATTACGAGTCGTCCATGTAAGATGGTTAGGTGTTTCTGTCTGTGTGGTTAGTGACGAAGCTTTATCCTCACAATTAACCGTAGTGGTAGCTGAAAAGTCGCTGGCACCGTCACTCACTTGCACTATGTCTGCTGTAACGTCCTCATTGGGTTTCTGCGAAAGGCTGGTACAGCTTCTTGTTTTGTAATCATCTTTGGCGATTTCGCTCACAAGAGCCGACAAAAGTTTCTGTAGCTTCTTCTGCATACCCAATGGCACACGGTTACGAATCTTGCCATTACCATTCTCTATCGACTTAGCGATCGTGGACCACAGATCTCCAGTGGCATCTATGAAAGAAACTAATTGGTCTTGCAGGGTATTTTGTTCATTCTGCGGTATTCGTGGTCGAGCTTTACTATTCCTGTCCGTACGGAGGTCAGTAAGTGTCGTCCATATTTCCTTGGCAGCATCAAAAGCATAAGGACCCTGTTGCGGTTCTTCCACCGAATGTGTAGCGGAATCATTTTTTTCTTCGATAGAGACTCTCGCTTTCTTTTCTTGAAGGTATGCTTTTTTTCATGTTGTCGCCCGTTGCGCTATTAATAGCTTTCTTCAGCAAACGAAATTTCATGCTGTTCTCATTTGTCTTCAGATGTGGAGAGTTCGAATTCGTGCGAATCCGTCTAGGTATAAGTATCAACCAGGCTTGACTTTCAATTCAGGCTCTCGCCTCTCCGCAATAGAAAGAAACATGGCGGCGCAAGAACTCATCATCATCACACGACGCAGCGTTCACCAGCCGACACCATAATTGGGTTTTCTTTGTACCCACTGGGGTTAGCTGCTGGCTGAAGTTGATGTCCTTCGATTCAGAGATTGAAGATCTACGTCGATATTACGTAATCTTAAATGAACAACATGATAAATATTTCGTATTCCATCTTTTTCAGGAGCTTGAAGAATTCACATCCGATGTCCTTGACATCAGCTTGTAATATCGGTTTCTGATGGGATTGAACATCTCAGTTGGACTGGAGGTGCATGAGGATGGAATTCAAAAACTATTGGTGAAAAATGTCTAGAAGTTGATGGTAGATGAAGTTATGGATCTCTTTTTTTCACGCACTAGCATGAGTTCATGGACGGTATCTCGTCTGTAGAAGAGAGAAGTAAGGAGGAGACCCTCCCATAAAATGAGATTATGGAGATGTGTAGAATGTGGGAATCTGTGCGAAACTGCAGAAAAGAACCACCCAAATATATAAAGCTATAGCAATGTGCGATCTATCAACGAGAGAGAGAGAGAGAGAGAGAGAGAGAACACTGCAATTTACCATTCCCCAAAAATCCTAAAAAAGAGGCAAAAGCAAGTGTCATTGGATAAGGTTCTTTTTGAAAGTCACGCCAAAAGAATAAGTTTGCGAACAAGAGTGAGCAGGGCCGCAACTAGGGGGGAGCAGGCGAGTCTCGTGCCCCAGGCGCTAGACCCGAGGGGGGGCGCGCAAATTTCATTCTGAAACCTCTCCTTCAACATTACAAGGGGGGCGTCAAAATGCTCGCTTGCCCCTGGTGACCAAGCATCTAGTTGCGGCCCTGAGAGAGAGAGTCTGTAAATCGTCCTAAACGCGATAGTCCTCCTCCCTCTCTCGACGTTTAGAGTAAGTTAATTTGTAAACATTATCGTATTGTATATTTATTTACGGTGTTGTTTGTATCACGTATATATTTTATTGCATTATGTATAACTATTAATATGTTTAATTATTGACTGAATGCCGTTTTTGTTAGTCATTTTTATGAGAATGACTAATTGTGGAACGAATTATTCGAGTTTCCATTATTTCCCATGGGGAAGTTTGATTCCCATAACGAGGTATTCGGATAACGAGCACGTTCGCGGAACGAATTAAGTTCGTTAACCGAAGTCCCACTGTATATCTTTTCACCCCGGGAGTTATACCCGGCATATTTCCTCCCTCTATGTAGATTATTGAACTTTCAAATGTTAACTGACTTTTGGATCACCCTGTATATTTTAAATATTTCGGACACACAGAGAATTTTAATAAATTCACTCAAACACAAAAATAAAAACATCATATAATGCATACATATTTTTTTTAATTTACTTTATTCCCAATGCATTGACAGTGGAGGTGGTACACAACACTCATCATTTATTCGTGGCACAAAAATAAGGGGGGGGGGCAAGGGCATAGGAAAAACGTATGCGTATACGTACATACATATATGTATATAAACCTTCCATACAAGGGGAGATTTATGTACATATATATACATATATATATATGTTTCCATACCAGGTCAGTTAGTCATTATAATATGCATATGTGTCAACATAGTTATAGTAGTTCCCAACAGACACCATACGGATCGACATCTATGAGCAAAACTAATCAAAAAAGCGTTTCATACGGAAAGAGTTAACGAAGCCATAGAATTCCATACACAATGTAAGACGGAAACGGAAATCAACATTATACATGTATGATTCACGTACAGGGTTTCACAGGCTGCGGTGTTGTTGGTTGCGACCTGCACGGACTGAATCGTGTCATTATCCAATTACATATTATGAAGGATGGACAACATCATCGTATATTAGCTTTTCCATTATTATTATTATTCTCTTTAAATCTCATTTGCATAGTTCATTCCCTTTATATAACCACCGATGTAACATTCTAAAATATATTTTGAAAAAACGTTTAATATTATATTCAATGAGCCATAAATAATGTCTGTTAAAAAAAAAAATATCCTAAATTAAATAATAAATACATCAATGAAAGTCTTAAAACATCAGGCTTGTATCAACGCCATCATTAGCACTTTCATTTCAAAAAACAATAACAATAATTACTGTACATAAACTCCAAAATATATATCCAGTGTCATTATTCATAAGTGACCGAAAAGAGAAATCCAATAATTGCGTATAATAATAATTTCCATAATAATGACTATATTATACGCGATGGAAAAAAAAATATGTTCCGAAGTATATCGAGAGAATCAAAATATACTAAACAACATCGAATCCAATATTAAAAGTTATTGGTACCTGTATACATATATAATATATATAATATATATTTATTTAAAATATAAATTTTCCAAGCTAAGGATCCGAAAAATTCTCTGATAAGGAACAACACTCACACGCATTACATTACATTAACTCAGCCATCCTTCCCAATGATTCCATTCGTAACCATTCGCATATGTGTATATGCATTATAATATGTAATATCATTATCCATATTTACAGGATAGTTCCATTCGCCAACGTTCTTTACTGAGAGATGTCATTCTTTTTTCGAAATAAACAGAGAAAAGAAAACCTGTAAGAGCCATGCCAAGCTCGTAATATATATAATATATATCGTATCAATAAATACACATATATAACACAAATACTTCACTAAACATGTATTTTCTTCTTCTTGTTTGTTTATTTTTATCAAGCAAATGTAACAACAACAAAGCATATATGTATACGTTTATGTATGTGTGTAATATATATATTTATATATATATATATGATCTATATACATGTATATTTCAGCATCTTGGGTAGTATTTTTCAAATAGCGTTTATTATTTTGGCATGTGAAATTTTTTGGGAAATTGAATTTGGAATTTGTTTTCACAAGCATAGTAAAAATAACCAGAAGTGACAAAGCTTGTCTCACGATCGGAATAAATTTCAATGAAATTTTTCAAATTAAGTTTTTAAACATCAACTTAAATTTTTCAACAAAAAAAAATTATACACAAAAATCAAGGAAAAATTTTAGAAAATATTTTAAAATCAGCTAACTTTAGGGGATTCATTTAACTATCAAAACCTAAATAATGATTTGAGCAAATATTTATAAAATAGAGAGAAATAATTAGTGAAATACATAATTTTCTCGAAAATTAATATCGAACACAATTAAACAAAACTGTTAAAAAATTGAATTTAAACAAATTTTGACAGAAACTCAATTTTCTATAAACTTTCCAAACATTTTAAATTTGGAAAAAAAACCAAATAAGAAAAGAATTTAATTGACGAAATTAATATTTACCGTCGAATTATAATTTATATAAATATTCCGCAAATACTAAATTTTATTCAAATTATACATCATATTGTTTAAAACAATTCTAAAAAAGTAAATATTAATTGATATTACACATGGGTGGAACTACATCCACGTAAGGTGTAATAATCATTTGATCAACTTATTTTTAAATAAATTAAATTCAATAGAATTTTGAATAGAGGGTTACGTAGTAAAAGAAATCAACAAAATAAATGAATTAGAGAAACGAATCATTCGTAATTCATTAACATGACAAAAAGAAATGACTATAATTACAAATATTTGTGCATTGGAGAGTAAAAAGAAATTATATTCAAAATTAAATTTCATGAGCATGAATTTCTGTGCCTAACACAAGAACACACTGATATGTATAAATATTTAATACGAACTTTTGTACCGGGAGATGCTCTGAAAGTTTAATAACAATGAATGTAAACCAATTTTGAGCATAAATTAATGAACTAATTATTTTTATTCTTAAATTAAGAGGATAAATTCAATTTTTTTTGGTACAAAAAACAATCAGTGCACGTTTAATGTGAAAATTAATCAAAAAAATTATTTTGAAAAACAATAAACAACTAAATTGATTTTTGAGTGCAGTGCAGTTGAATAATAAGTTTAAAGTATGAGGAGAAAACAGTTTGATGTGTGTGTCTGACTGACGAGTGCAATATAAGTGTGCGATGGTCATGGAAATATATGAGTAAAGGAAAAAAGTTTTATAACAAGGTGCAATTATATGTGCGTGTGCGATGAAGAGGGTCGAAGAAAGTGTGCAAGAGAAATTAAATGAGCATTATAAAGTGGAGGAAGTTTGAATGTGCAAGATGAATAGAAAAGTGAAGAGATGTGTGCAGATGTGCGAAATTTCTGTCTAAATGTGCAAGTGCATGTGCGATAAGTACTTCTAATAGTGCGAAAAAGTGCATTTATAATCTAGTCTAGTGCAGAGTGAGTGCGATGTGTGCAATACGCGAGAAGTGCAAGTTGGTGTGCGAGCTGAATGTGCAAATATTACTAGAAACTACGCTAGTGCGAATTAGAGTGCAACGCGATCGATGTGCATAGTAAAAGGGAAGAAAGAGTGAAAACAGGAAATGTGCATCGATGGAAAAGATTGAAAAAATTTACATATTTGTGCTCGAGTCAGATACCACAAGAAACTCAATGTGCAATAAATTATTTAAGAAACAAATGATGCTTAAAACGTCACGACGTGTTTCGCATCACAAAATGTGCAAAAGTGCCGTAAAAAAAAATTATGATAAAAATAAAAAAGACATAATTAACACTACAAGTGCAATACATCGTGCTGTCTATAATGATAAATATAATAATTAACATAATGAAGAAAGCTCCCATTAGCGAATTTCTGAAGCTCATGATGTAATCCAGTAAAGCTCTATTTACAAGCTGGATCAAAAAACAAAAAAAAAACCCATAGACGAGGAGGACAATTAGAAAATAAAAATAAACAAATGTGCATACAATGTGTGCAGTGAGTGCGTGTGTGTTGTTTGAATGTGTGTGTGTGTGTGTGTATATATATGTATACGGAATGTATATACGGGTACATAATAGGTCACAATAAACAGGATCTATATACAGTGCTCCACACAGGTGAATCTGTGAGGATCATAATAAGCTCGATTAGTCTCATAGGAGCATCTACAATCAAATAATAACCGAAATCATAACCATGATGTGCAAGTTTTTCCTTTTTTTTTTACTATATAGATTTTTTTTTTTTTGGGATAATATGTTAACCCTAACGTGACGAAGTGCAATTAGAGTGCAGAGTGTATATTATTTACATTTAGAAACATAATGCAAAAAAAAAAAAAAATTAATTAATGGTTATCTTTTTTTTATAAATTTTAATGGAAATGCTCCATGAGTTAAATTATAGATAAAGTGCAGTGACTTTAAAAAAAGCAAATAGGAGTGAGAAATATTCTAAAGAGATTAGGATTCTCAGGAGAGAGGGTTATCATCAGCGAGAAAAAGTCTAACAGGCTATATACAGTGCTCCCTGCAACCTTCAGTGACAGTCAATATACCATCATAGCTATGTATTCTAACTATACAGGTTTTTTTTATATCAAATTTGAAAAGGAAAAAAAAAATTTAGTAATTAGTGTTTCAAATGGACGGGTTATACATCAGAACTTCCTCTCATTAGGGTTGCTCTAGGTAAGAGATCACGAAATCTATGCTGCAGAGTACAGTCAACAAGATCCGCCTGTGGAATAACAATAATAATAGAAATCGATCGAAGATGCAACTGCTACCATTAGATTGTACATGAATGCAAATCTCCACTAACTAAAAATTTATATACATGTACTTATCTGATGGTAGTAATTTCTTCCGTGATAAACCTCCATAGCGCTTTAACTAATGTTATTGAGTACCGGTAGCGCAAAAATTACAGGCTCACAGAAAGGCAGTGAAAGTGCGGAAAAATAACACTCCGTACGGAGATAAACAAAAACAATATATTATAGAGAGATAGAGAGAGAGATTATACTTATAACCAGAGGAAATAAACTATTCTAATCTAATAATTAATTAATTAATTATTGTTAGAATAATACGATCCAGAGTTTTTTGGCATGCATGATCAGCTCAAGAGAAGCGTGCAGTGCAATAATAATAATAATAATTATTATTTTTTGGATAATAATATTTATAATACAATTCGGCACGTTTAATGTGCATGGACGGCTGGATAATCCCTTTTCTCTTTGCTATGTATCTAGGTGAAAATTTACCCGATAATTTTCCGAATAGCTCTTGAAAGACGTAGCTGCTTTGGAAATATTCGCGTGATAATATTATATCAGGAATATTTTGAATAAACTTTGTAAAATTTAAAGAAAATTAAAGATATTTCAATATTCTAAAGCTATATAGGCCTATATATATATATTAATCTATAATCTACTTGTGTAGCGATATGTACAGCAGAGATCTTGGAATCTGGGTTATGAGTAGATTCAAAGTTTTGGTAAATATGGAGAATAAATGGATTTACAATGTAAGAGTATATACTATATATTAAATTAGTATTTACAATACTCTACGCGCTGTTGTCGTACACAGCAAGAGTTTTCTACAAACTACTAGTTTATATATATAAATGGACGAGTAAATGGATATATATTGGGTATTATATATAAATTTTTATCATATATACACACGACGGATCTATGATAATAACGTTACTTTTCCCAGTGCTACCGGTGACCCATAACATTGTGGTTGTAAATATGAAAGCAGTGTTTTTGGGAGGGGGGGGGGAGGGTTGTGGATGTAACCAATGAAGTAATTGTGAAATGGTGATGAACCCTTTGACTGTCGGTGATGCATTCGTGATCGAAGTGATGGGGATCAGTGATATCGCCGATTCCATGTTGGTGAAGGTTAATGAGGGGGAATATAATGGCCACTTCCCCTCTACTTTACAGGTTTAGGCACGATCTAAAAATTAGAGACAGGAATTCATAACTAGTCCAAAATATTTCATCATCAGATAGATCTCAAGGAAATAATAATAAATCTCAGGGAGTGGTAGCCCAGGGTTGATAAGATACACCCCTAAAGTACCAGCGGATGTTCAGAGGTGTCGCGATTGCGATACCCAGTTCGTCCTTGTCAGAAACTGCCCTGACGTGGGGAGTGCAACGCAAACATGACCAAATATACGATTGCCAATAAAAGATTGCTACATCAGGGAGTCCCTCACCGATGGGTTAGCGTACCAACCTCTTGGCGAGTATAAAAAAAAAAGGCTACCATTCGGACGCTGCAATAAATTTTAGGTCCTGGTCTAATTAGCCATAGCGAGTGGAAAATGACCGCGGTACGACAAAAATGATCAACGAGAAATCTCAGGAAATGATTTCCCATCTTTGTCTAAGAAACAGGTTTCTCATTTCCGATCTCCATTGTGCCAAAGAACGACGGAAATTTTCTTTTGGTGAGGAAATAACAGATGTAGCTATAGAATAACGAGTGTCTATCCGCCAAATCAGTTACGGATTTACACAGTCAGAATAACCAAAAATCGCTATAATCAATAAAAAAAAGAAGCCGGAACACCGCTGGGAATGATAAAATGCTTCGAATCAACACACCTATAACTTAACGCTTCTTAGATGCCAAACACTAAAACAGGGGTGGTTCTCAACCGGTGCTCCGCGGAGCCCCAAGGTCTCCATGTACACCTACCAGGAGCTCCGCGGTGACTCGAGGAAAAGAATATAAATCAGTAAATTTGACAGATAAATAAATAAAAGAGGCCTACAAGAGGTTCTGCCATAAAAATTATGTACAAAAAAGGGCTCCTCGAGTCAAACAGGGCTCTTTCATAAAAATTATATGTTGAATAGGGCTCCGCGAGTCAAAAAATGTTGAGAACCGCTGCACTAAAATGGGGGTTCTCAAACGGTGCTCCGCGGAGCCCCAAGGTCCCAATGTCCATCTACCAGGAGCTCCGCGGTGACTCGAGAAAAATAATAGAAATCCGTAAATTTGACAGATAAATAAATAAAAGAGGCCTACAAGGTTCTGCCATAAAAATTATGTACAAAAAAGGGTTCCTCGAGTCAAACAGGGCTCCTTCATAAAAATTATATATTGAATAGGGCTCCGCGAGTCAAAAAATGTTGAGAACCGCTGCACTAAAATGGTGAAAGAGAAGCTAAAACTCTTACAATCTTATCGCCAATGAATGATTGAACCACCAGATCGCGACAGAATTAAGCACCAAAGAAAGAGATGAAGTTGGAACGGTCGCGATTTGGCGTGAAAATCCGAAACTTGGAGCTGGAAACTCGACTCAGGACATTCGACAGTTAAAGGGGTTGAAACAAAGAGTGTTTACGCACGTAATTATTGAATGCCTTGCCTGAAAGTGCAGCACAGGTCGCGAATTCCTCCACCTTGACGTAATGAAACAAACAATATGAAGAAATGTATTCACGATAGGATGGATTTTACTATAGGCCACAAGGAGCGAAACACACGGCGAAAGTGCAAATGCGATGGATAAGGACTCGAGAGAGAAATGGCGTGAAGAATAATTAAGGTAAATATCGTGAGTGGTGCCGCTAGTGAAGCTATTTACAGCGAGGGCGAAATACACTATAGGGAGCAGTGTGACACATTACACAAAATACACACGAAAATCAACTAATAGAAAATTGATAACTTAAATCACGATGCAGCGTAATACCAGATTCTTAGAGCAATAATGAGGAAAATAATCTATGGGTGATGAGCAGTGCAGTTTTGAACTTGAATCGTAAAATTTTTTGGAAAATGATTTTGTTTTTGCAAAAATATTATCGAATCCGAAAAAAATTAATGTGCAGGTAAAAAGAAAATAATATTATCCATAAGAAGAAAATAATATTATCCATAAGAAGAAAATAATATTATCCATAAGAAGAAAATTATCCGTAAGAAGAAAATTATCTGTAAGAAGAAAATTATTCATAAGAAGGAAATTATATCCATAAGAAGAAAATTAAAATTAAAAGCCTTATAAAACATTATCGAAGCAAAATAAAATTGGTTTAAATTAATTTTTTTAACTACACAAAACTAAATGGAAAATTTTCAAATTTAATTCATTTTTAAAATAGATTAAATTTAATCAGCAATTAAAATAATCAAAAGATAATAACGTGAGGCAAATCTTTGTCATAAATTACCGCACAATTGTCATGTTAATGTAATATTCCCCTTTTACACATGTATATAATATATATATATTTATATATATATATATCATCAGCATCAATGGACACAACAGAAATGTTTATAAATATTTGTATATATATTTTATATAATATATGATTATTTTCCTTTTTTTTTTTTAAATCGTACAGTGCTCAGGATAATTCACTTGGTTTGGTTGTTGGGATATCAGGTTGTCTTCTCATAGGTATATATATATATATATCCATGTAATTGAATCAAGTCACATGATATTGAGTCGATCAAGTTATTGGCTGGAGAGAGAGAGAGAGAGAGAGAGAGTCGAGTTTTTTCTATAGAAGGATACATTTTTCGGTATTGTTAGTCTTCTTGGTAGAGATTTTTGTTTCTTTGTTCTTCTTTCCATGGTTTTTTATTGGGACAAAGCCTTCAAGATGGCGTGAACTTCTTCTGCTACAGCCATCAGGACAAATTCGAATTGGGCCTGGAATGACAAAAATAACACAAAAACGTTAGCAGCTTAGTCTATACTCCGAGGGAGCGGTTCCCAAGTACTTTTAGTCGTGGACCTCCCCAGAAATCTTGGTTGTCTGCCATGGCCACCCGGAAAACTTGGTGTTTACCATGGACCCCCCCCTCTCCATTTATAGCAACAGAAACTACAGCCATCTATCAGTGAGAATTTTCTTGAATAATGGTGGACATTCTACCCACTACAAGTGAATGCGATGTAAAACAGAAATGCCATCTAATGGACTGAAAAAGAACTAAAACAGCGTTTCATACTCCTCTCAAGAGATGTGACCACAAGAACAGCGTCGACAATCATAACAATACTACTACTGCAGTCTACCAGCGTTGCAGCGGTATTTCTGCGCGTTAATTTAATTAAAACTTTTCTTTTTAAGCAATTACATTACATATATCTTCTTCAACTTACCTTTGAATAATTGAGACACCGGGAAAAAGAGGGGGGGGGGGTAAAGGGTCCAGGCATCATTAATTGGGTGCCATCCCGCTGCTCTAAGGTGCAAAATTGTATATTATCTGGAACCTGAGCCAAGTATACATATTTCTCGCCCAAAAAAGTGTGCCATTTTAGTACGGTGATTTCTTTCCAAAAAACAAGTTGGAATCAAATTTTGTGGTTGCACCACAAGCAAAGCAGTTTTCCCCCACAACGTGTGATGCAATTTTGGCGTGAGCATTAAACACGGAGATTTCTCGCCAAAAACTGCAATCCATTTTCACGATTATCGCCAAAGACGGCGATTTCTCGCTGATAAAAAATGTAAATAATTTTTTGGTAAAGTACTGCGATTTATTGCTAAAAAAAATTGAAGTCCAATTCTGGTGAAAAGTGCACAGTATTTGATTTCTCACCAAGAAATTCCAATGTGATTTTTGTGGTATAAGTGTCAATGTTAAGTTAGTAACTTTACGTTGATTATTCTGCCCACCCCCTAGCCTAGTAAATCTGCTGAGATTCTGATAACCCTAGGATATATCATAATCCCCCCCAGAAGTTAAAGTATGGCAATCCTAACACTATACGAAATCATACATTCGGGAAAAAAACCAATCAGTGGCAGGTCGCCAGTAGTGCCGTCTTAACACATGGGCCCACCAGGGCACAGCCCGGGAGACCCAAGAGAAGAGGGGGGGGGGGCCTCAGAAAAATGAGAAGCAGTTGAATTTTTCGAGAATTTGTCAGGTAGGGCCTCACTGAAATCACTTGGCTCGGGAGCCCATGATGCTCTCAAGACGGCCCTGGTCACCAATAATGGATTTCTTTTGCAATGTCTTTCCCATAGTGAAGGCTTTCCCTTTTTATGGTGACCACATTTACAATTCTTCTGCTGAAAGACTTTCCCCTAGGGAGCTATGGAATACCATGTTGACTTTAAAAGAAGTTATTGTAATTCGTAATACAAGCATTATAGACAGTTCCATTTCGATTCATCATAATTCCTGAATTTAAAAAAATATGTTTCATCTAAAAAGGGGAAAAAAAATCTGTTTTAGAACGATTGAAAAAAAAAATTCACGATTTAACATTTTCGAACATATGTTTGAAAAGCGGAATTGTCCCGTTTCCATACGTCCTGTTCAACCAAACGAGGCGTATGGTCATCGTGTTTACTACCGGGATTTTTTTCCGGGAAGGGGTTTTCGTTTTGGTGCTAAAGCCATCGCCAAACAGGTATCAGTCAATGCTTTCGCCAAATGTGTTCCGGATACATAAGTAGTGTCTAGGATAGCGATTCTCAAACTTTTCTTTCCGGTTTCTCCCTTTCTCTAGTCAACGTCCGACCCCGGCTCCAGAATAATCAAAGAATAATGGCTTTAAATCATCGAACCAGCACATATCAATTACGACAGCTCACGGCGACACCCCTAACAATTGTTGGCGCGGCCCCCCAAGTAGCCATGGCGCACACTTTGAGAGCCACTAGTCTGGAATGTGAAGTCACTCATATTGTTTAGATTTACAGATTTTATAACGAAAAAAAATTTCTGCAAACCTATTTTTTTTAAACATTTTTTTGCAGGCTGGTGAAATAATTTTTTGAAGTGCTGTCAAAAATGAGATTAGTTAAGTTGCATTTTTAGCTGTCCGATTAACCGGATGGCACTACGTCATTCATTAACCCATTTACCTACAGGATTATTACCTACAGGATTATGTAGAAAACTTTGAACGATGCTCCGTCGAAATATCAGCGATGTGTCTGAGAAAATAGTATCTTTGTTAACATTAAGAAAGGCGAAAAAAAAAAAGGAATAGAGATGATACTTTGCCTCCTCTCCCCCATCAGGCAACCTTTCCTTATATGTACAAACCGATTAATGTGATCACATCGAGAATCGGGATTCATGATAACACTAACGTTCGATAACTATATCCGAAGAAAATTCCCGGTAGTGAACAAGATGACCACATGCATAGGCGTACGCAGAATTTTCTCGGGGAGCTGGGGGGGTTAATTTTTTTTCCTTCTCAAGGGGGGGAGGGGTTTACGTTTTTTCCCTGCAAAATAACACTATAACCTCGGCTTGGCGGGGGGGGAGAGGGTTAGAACCTCAACCCCCCCCCCTTGAGTACGCTTATGACCATATGCCCCGCTTGGTTGAACGGGACAACTCCGTTGTTCCGGAGTTGAATCATGCATTTTTTTTTTTTCAATCGTTCTAAAACAGGATTTTCCCCCTTTTAAACTGAAATACATATAAATGTATTTTAAATTCAGAAATTATGAGTCGAAATGGAACTGTCTAATGCGTGTAGTACGAATTCCAATAACTTCTTTTTATGTATAATATTCCACAGATCCTAGGAAAAGTCTTTCAACCGAAAAATTGAGAAAGTGGTGAATTTAAAAAAAAAAAACTGATTATGAATCGGAGAAAGGGACTTTTTTTTAAATCTTAAACATGGCTTCACTATGGGAAAGACATTGCAGACATTGTACTACACGTACATGGATCATATCGGTTATCATGAGCCAATTAGGACATCGCGAACTGTATACGGTTATTTGTCAATAAGGGACCCTTCTGACCCTCTACAGTCTTGTAGATTGGTAATGATAACTTGTAGGGGGGGGGGGAAATGAGTCCAAGTTAGTTTCAAAATATGCAAGAAGGGAAAAAAACTTTTGGCCAAAAAAAAATATTAATATCAACCTAAGTCCTGCTAAACAAACGAATTTTTTTTTCCGAAAGTGATAATAATAACCGAACGATAACACTATTAGTGATTCCAATAAGTGGCGTCTACTATATATATATATTCCTAATAGTACACTGTATTTTTGGGAGATAATAAAAAAAACAATAAGGCTGAGGATAAAGGGAAAAAGCAAACATTTCCCGTTCATAGAGTTACCACAATTCACTATGTCAAGATATCTC
Source organism: Pholcus phalangioides (assembly GCF_987345545.1). Lineage (NCBI taxonomy): Eukaryota > Metazoa > Arthropoda > Arachnida > Araneae > Pholcidae > Pholcus > Pholcus phalangioides. The sequence continues at coordinate 37,317,035 of NW_028301596.1, read as the reverse complement.
TCGTCCTTACACACGGGAAGAGGTTAAAACACCACAGTTTGATTTCATTTTTAAACCATTCAAAAATTTCGAGGGACTTTAACTGAATTGAACAGTAAAATCGTAAAGCTAACGTGGTAATGTGTTGACCAGCCGTAAAAAATGTGAACACTTACCTTCGTTTTGACCATTCCAACTCTCTGATCCCGTAGATGCTCCAAAGTAGCAGAGATGTCGATTTCCTTAGCTCCTGTGAAAATACAATATCACTTGTTATAGACTTTCTCTCTCTCATTACAACTATTCAAAACAACATATATTGCATCCTAACAAAGGACATCATTAAACATCGATTTTAATAATAATATAACCCAATATATATATATACAAACTATAAGTCAGCCCAAAATATTACAGGTCTCATAGTGAACTACGGGATTTATACAGGGTGTCCCTGTAAGTGCTAATGCGGTCTTTTATCGTATTAACCGTCCGTCGTAGAGGTATGATTCCAGTTTATAAAATACTCAAAAGGCCTTCAAAAATGACCCTGCACCAGTTTTGAGTGTGAAAATACAGTGTGTAACAAAATAAAAAAAAAATCTAAATTTTTATAATGTCCTCTTGTCCTCTAACGCCGAAAAGATTCTAAGCGCACTATTCGCTAAGACATTTGAATTTAAAAATCGGAGAAATGGAAGAACAGCAAAAACTAACGGACAGTGGCTCCTTTCCCCTTATTTATATGCTGTCCTTTCCAAACTTTTCACAGAATTTTCAATCCGAATATCTCAGTGAATATTGCACTTAGAAACTTGGAATATATTTTGTTTGCTTCAGGGGAGAGACAGGACAACAGCTTTCCAGGAAGTTTGAGGACAAGGGGAACCGTATAAAAAATTTAGATTTTTTTTTATTTTGTTATACACTGTATTTTTACTCTCAAAACTGGTACAGGGTTATTTTTGAACGCCTTTTGAGTTTTTTTTTAAATTGAAACTACTTATATATACAAACGGTTGACCAGATAGAGGCCGCGTTAACACTTACAGAACACACTGTATAATAGTTTGATCACAAGTATTGTAAAGGTAATGGGTAAAGTTAAACTTGCCTTTTGCCATGCGGTTCAAGACCATGTCAATCAGTATATAAGTTCCGGTGCGTCCGATTCCATCACTTCATAGCATAGAAAAGGAAGAAGAAAAAAGATTTTGATTATAAGACGGAATATAGTACATCAAAGTGCATGATAATCGTCTATAAATAATCGGCGCAGTGGACTGTTCCCATAGTCAATTGGATTTTTGATTTTCCAGACGGGATTAGAGGCGGTGTAGCTTTTTTTTTATAATGTGCCGCATGGACATGTTCTAGATTATTTTCAAAACATTTTGTGCCGTTCACGAGGTGGCATATTTTGTCAGTGTTCAGTTATTTTTAAGCTATCGCCACATTCGCTCAAAAGTACGTAAAACCTACTGACAGAACGGACATTCTTTTGTGCATAAGGCAGTAGTTCTCAAACTTATGTAACCCGATTCGCTGTTCATCTGCGGCTTCTCAAAATAGTTTGGTAGCAATTTTCCCACATGAAAAAGAACCACTTCAGGCACGCAAATCAATGTTTCCAGCTCGCCGCGGCGCCACTGAAAAAGGTTGGAGAAGCCTCTTAGAGCCCCGATGTATACTTTGAGAAACATTGGTGTAAGGTGACTGCTGTGACAAAGTTCTTAGATTGGAAGAGATTTTCTCTTGGGTAAAGGGCGTACGAGGTAATTTTCTATTCACGTTTTCCCAATGCTAATGATTCTTATTATCAGGAGCTGTTTGAGTTATATTATTGGGTGTTGATTGAGAGAGAAGATTCCATTTTAGTTTAAAAAGCAGCTAAGCAACTGCCTGAACAATGATCGCTGTATGTACTTATGCTTTCTCAGCCTATCAGTCACTGCTTTGCTCTGATTGGTCGTCGTGGACTTGAATTGATGTTTCATGAGCATCTCTACCAATGTATCAATAAAATGAAGCCACGTGTGTACACCTTTACACACTAATATTCAGTATATAGCGATGTAAAAAAAACATAGTTAATTCTTTTTTTCATTTAAGCTCAAGAACCGCTTAAAAGCTCTCTAAGGAGCAAATCTGAGGAAGCTTCTAAAGGACCACTGGTCCTTTTAGACCAGATGTTATTTGAAAAGCCAGATGTGATTGGACAAGAAAAGCCAAATATTCTGATTGGTGATCTTACTCATTCCGTTTGAAGTCATGGAGCGGTCTGACGCTCTCAAGAGAGAGAGAGAGAGAGAGAGAGGGGATTCACCTTCTACTCCCCCTCTTCTCTTCAATTGTGGGAATTTTCGGTGCTTAAATATTTCAATGGCCCCTCTGTACATTTCAGGAGAGAAGTGTTTATTTGTTGTTACCTGGGTTCAGAGAATTTGTTTTTATTCCAGAGACACCAACAAAAATACCGAAAGTAAGCATTTGAATAATTTGGTGCTGCTTGCCCAATTCAGACACCTTCTGATAATGCATTCTACTAGCTTCAGGCCGGTATTATACTATAAAAGTTCGATAAAAGATCTTTTACAAACAATGAAAAAACAACCGTTAAGAGTATCAGTTACATTCGAGCAAATGCAACCGCGACAAGCTTATTGGTTGGATTTATCATGTTTTATAAAAGTACTTATTTAAAAGTTTTCAGTATAATCCCGGCCCCTTAGGTGAAATCGGGAAGAAAATGGAGACGTGCCGACGACGGCCCTTTACCCCGACAACCTCTTTCAACTGATGACAGTTAGTTCACAAAAGTTTCATATGATTAGAAATTTTTAATGATAAAATATTGATAATATAAAATTTGCAAATATAATAAATTCAATGGCATTAAAAGGCATATATTATGGAGCAAATTACGTCATGATTTCTCTGTGGAAGGAGGAGAATACCATTTGAACGAACAATTCTTCAACTAACGCGGTAAATTACTCATTCCATTATGTCAGTAAATAATCTTTCAACAACAAGTTATTCCTTATACGCGAGTAGGTTGAATATAGCGCTCACGTGAAATATGGCTCATCCAGCGCCGCTCTTAATTTTACGTGGTCTCATCAAGAGACTTAAAGAGACTCCCAACAAACAACGTCCCCGCGTAATATACGACATATTTGCACTTATCGGCTATTATCGTTGACAACGGTTCGCCCGCAATACGGCAAAACGGTCGTCTCCACGGGAAGACGAACGGCTATCGGGCACGTAACCACCATGTGACGGACCATAACGTCTTGATATTCTTAATGCATCTCCGTAATATTTTCTTCCCGGTTATATTTTATGGTGTTCTTCTCTTTTGGACGTGAATCTGTCACAAATACATTATCATCACCATCATTTCCCTTCCGAATGCTTTAGAGGGGATGGAAGTGATGGCAAAGTACCATGAAGCACTGAGTGGACACGCGAAAATAGGAGATGGCTTCCATGGGTTACGCCACAACGTTGAAAATATAAACGTGGCTATTCGAAGATACGATCACTTTTATATTGTAATAATAATGAGGGAAAAACGCGGATATGATAGGCGTACTCAAGAAATAAATGCATAACTTACCTGCAGTGGACAACGATAGGGCAGGATCGGCCTCTGTATGACTTATTCACTTTCCTAAAACGAAAAATTTAAAAACAAGACAATGTATAGGGTGTTCCAAAACTCTACCGCCAAGATGAGAGAGCGGTGATAGTACACGCCAAGACAAAAAAAAAAAAAATTCGCAGCGGGACCTGCGGTTGCAAATGACTTTTATTTTCAGCGCGTGTTAATATGGAATTTCAGAAATGGCACCAGAAGAAAGGAGGGGGAAAAGGGGTGAGATACATAAAGTAACACTGGTATATAGTGAGAGAGGAAAGATATTTTTCCCCCACTGTATTACCGTTGTAAAGAAAAAAAGGGGACGATGTTTTTTTCCCAGATTGTGGAAAGAGAAATTTCCCCGCTTCTCCTAATGCAAAGTTTCCCAACCTTTTTTGTCCCATCGCCCCTTTCTTCAGAAATTTTTTTCTTCCATCGCCCCCAACGCAATCTAACCCATAGTATCCTATGTTATACCCGTAGCTTCTACCGCCCCCCCCCCCAGAAACATTCCATCTCCCCCAAGGGGGCGTTAACGCCCACGTTGGGAATCACTGTCCTAATGTGAGCAAGGGTTACCATATTTTGGGAAGTGGGATAATGCACGTATCCACTGAATAAGCTGGTTGCAACCTTTGGATTCATCAGAAAAATTATTTGCCTTGACGTGTACTATCACCACTCTAATTTTTGTGGTAGATTTTGTGACACCCTATATGAAATGCATAAACTGTCAATCATTTAGCAACCCTTAAACTATCAATGCCGCCCATAATGCATGATATTCCTCTCATTTTAATGTAAATATACCTTGGTGACTGTTTATACTTGAAAAATAAAAATATAAAATTGGTACAATGTAGTACATGCTCGATATAACGACCCCCTTTCGTCTCGTCGAAAACGAATGTTATATAAGACAACCATAAACGTTTTTTATGGGCATTGTATAGTATTTTATCATGTATTTATAATTTTCAGATATTTTATTACATCTTTAATTGGGATCTATATTTTTGAAATATATGACATCCACATTTTTGTCATGGGCACCTTTTTCCTCAACAGCTTCGTTGGGCATTTTGCCGGTTATGGCCTGGTATTTGTACATTGTGAGGTTCGTTATATCGAAAGTAAAACATATATGATAGTCGTTCTATTAAAACATTTGGCACTTATCATACCGGTCGTTGTAATGGTCGACTGTGGTAGTGGTTTCATTATTTCACCCTAACTTAACTTAATTACATACCAGCGTTAGCGAAATAAATTTCCAAGACAAGCAACGTCTATCAGTGAACCCGAGATGTTGCGCTTATTGTTGGTACATCTTGAAAAAAAAATAAAGGTTGGTACACACTACACGCACTCGAGACACTTGCTTGTCAAGCTCGTCTAGGATCATGCCTGGCTGTGAGTGTTTCCCCACCCCCTTTTCACCAGCAGTGCTCACGTATAAGTCCTACGTACGGCGTAGATCATTTTTAGTTGACAAACCCTTATCAGTTGAAAGATTCTTATGAGTTAATTGTTTATTCCCTGTTTTGATGACTGATGCGACTTTCTGATCCGCTTGAACCAAAGCACGACTGGCAGTTGAAGGAACGTGGAAGTGGATGAAGCAATCATTATACTTAAAACCAGATCAGCTCCTTGACACGAGTCTGAATGAACCTGGTGAGCTAGAATCTCAAGCACGAGTTGTTCAAATATGTTACGGTCAAAGTCCGAAATCATCCAGTTCGCGAACTAGCGGGCCCAGTTAACACGGCGAATGTCAGCAATTACACAGAATTTTGGACATTATTCGAAAGTGTGTGTGTGTGTGTGGATGGAGATCCAAATAATACAGATATCAATCCCCCAAAATATCGATATTCCGATGCCTTTAATCGTTAGGGTTGCCATAATTAACCATAATTATAAATGGTCATAATTATCCGAAAAAATACTCCAATTTGGTGATGACTCCGAATGATGCCCTTTCTTTGGCGAAGGAAGTCCAGTCACTTCACAAACTGGCTGGCTAAAGCCCGAATTATTTCGAGACTAGTCGGTTCAACTGTCCGGCTAGTTCGTGAATGGTCGATTTATGTGCTCGAGAAAAAATCACAGTAAGATATTCAGACACGCATTTAATTTATGGAAACGTCTTCTAGGAAGGCACCGTCTATGAAGGACAATCTTCCACCAGAATGTTATGTCACACAAGCTGCATAAAGTCTAGCACGCACTAGTGCAGTGTTTCCCAACTGTGGTGCGTGGACCCCTGGGAATCCGTGAGTACTTTGTAAGGGGTCCGCGGAATAATTTTCATTCAGTACCATTGCATGAATGACAAATTTTGCGCTTTCAGATTGCAACTGATGACTTCGATTTCTTGTGATATGAACGTACTCATGTTTGGACAAGGGGCGTAGAGCCCCCGGCCATCTGTTCATGCAAAAGAGGGTCAGAAAAAAGAAGCATCGATCCTCAGGACACTGGCTTGTTTCCCGAAAGACTTAAGGGTTGCGCTTTCCCAGCTTCAGACTTTTTCCTTCAACACTCCGAAGTCGTGCCAAGTTGTCGCAAATAATGTGGAACCTCAATTTCTTTCCGTTCTGGAACAACCAGCACGGAAAATATTTCCAGCATGAAAATAAGCAAAGTCGTGCAACCTCATCCCACCATGAGAAAGCATGCTATGGGTCGTCGCTCATTCCTGATGGCTTTAATACAGAGCTTCACTAACCAACCTACTAATCAAGTCCTTCACGGACAGTATGCGCCGACGAAGTTGGATTCACCTGAATGTTTACGGTGAGTATTCTGGCTTGATTACCAATTTTCATCAGATATACTTGTAATTTTTCATTCATCTTAACAAGTCCACTGGAATGAGTCTGATTTTATCGACCATAAAATGATCGAAATTTCATGTATCAAAAGTAGTGACTTCATGATTAAAGCCTATAAAAACAATCATGAAAATCACAAAAACGGAATCTATAAGGCCTCATATATACTCTCATCTCTCTTCTTAATATAAAACAAATTAAAGCGTTCTAGTGTTTTGACGAGATACGAAAGGAATTCTTAATTAACGAAGATGAAGGCACTCTTGAGTTTACTTAATAAAGGCTTCGCGTAAAAGACAATTTTTCCTCTAACTTCCAGAGATTAGATTTATTAGTGTTCCGTCACATCCAATATATATGATTCCGCCGTATGGGGTTCGAACCCTCCCTCCAATCCTCGTCTCGACATAAAAGTTTTCCTCACGTCTCATTAGTTATCTTTTGATGAAGTTTTCGTTTATAGAGAGAGGGGGGTGGAGGTCTCGTGATGGATCGAGGGAAAAGGTAAGAAGAAAGTACGAGTTTGGTGATATTCACACAGAATTATCACGGTGTTATGTGTGTATTCGAAGAGTTTCCAAATATGTGTTTATTCTCGAAAACAAAAGATTTTGATGTTGAAAATTCAGGAGCTGTCGATTGTTTTAAGATCGAACGAAAAATTCGAAAAGTATTTTTTTGTCGTCAGCAGCCAAATGAAAGTGTCAGTTACTGATATCGAGTACAGTATGCGCCAAAAGATAGTAAAACAATTAATTAACAATTAACAAGCAAAAATTAATTTAAAGAACGAACAAATGAGATATTAAATTAATTGCTGTTGCACGAATGGAATTAGAAAAAGATCGAGCATTTTGAAATTTAAAATAAAAAAAAGGTGGAAAAGTGGGACGATAAGATAACGCTGACATCTGATATATGAAGTGGATTATGCAAATCAAGCTGACGACATCGGATGGAGAATGCGCGTACATCCATTTTATGGGTCCGAGTTGCATAAATATACTTCAAATATTGGATTAAAAAAGAACACTTTCAAAAGTTAACGGAACTGAGACGCAAATTCGAATTTGACATTAGTACAAGTATTGCTTGAAGAATGTACTTAGCCTGATTTGCATAACCTGCTTTGTACATCTATCTCATGACAGTGTCATCTATTGTCGACGGTTTCAACTATTTTTTTATTATCTAAGAAGATATCCAATTTGCCTGTGATCTCATTCGTTAAAACTTTAAATAATTTTTACAACATTTTTTTAAAATTAATTTTCAAAACGGTAACAACGTATTCCTATGTCGGATAATAACTGAATGTTAACATGTGACTTGGTGGTCACAAAGTCTTTGTCACAAAAAAAGTATCCATCGTCTTGAGCTTTCTTTTCGGTTCCTCAGAACAATGAGGTTAAGTATTCCAGGAGGACATATATAAATAGCTATTATTCATTTTCATATTTAACTGCATTTAATCATTCCAATCCCGTAATATCGATTATAGTGGTTAAACATTTAGTTTAAAATGCTTTTAATTGTTTTGGATAGTCCTATGGGACTCCGGTTACTGTAATTTATTTTTCTCTTGCGGCCTTTATGGTGTCACCACCACCAAACCAGAACATGGCTCCCACTCTGTCCCAAGATAGGGACTTTATGGTGTCAGGTGAACCTAAGGTGTTACCATCCTAATGAGCATATTTAGCCATGGCATATTGCGCTAATGCTCGTAGAATCAGCAGAGTAATGACCGAGAGGGTTTGACGAGTTATAGCTATTCATTGGAACCTCAGTATCACCAATCAAGGTTTTCAGTCGGAACCCACAAGTCACTACGTCAGTTTCCTAATACTTTTAAAAAAACATAAAACGTGAGGAGTAGTAGGTGAGGTTCTACACATTATAAAGTACCTGCCTTCCTTCTGGAAGGTACAGCGAGAAAATTGTAGTCGAAAAATAAAAACGTCTAGAAGTAGAAGCATTCAACTTTTTTAATTTAGTAGTTTGTCTGAAAATTTTGGGTTTCAATGTTTTGCAAAAAGAATTGTTTTTGAAGGGAACAATGATGCGATTCCTTTCATTGGCCTCCACTTGCTATGTATACGTATCCATTTTCAACATGACTAAGGGCCGTATTCATGGACATGGTATAAACTGTAGTCTCAATTTTTTTATGAGAGATCCACATGGATTGGTTAAATTCAGGTTTTTAACCAATGTATGTTAATCTCTTATCCAAAAATTGTGACTATAGTTTAAACCATGTCGGGGAATACCACCCTAAACCAGGCAGAGTTTTTGAAGAAAGGTTTATTTTGAAATTTTTTACTGTTGGTTTCGTCGAATTTTCAATGGTGGTAGACTTGAAAACACGTGTTGGCATCAAGTTGTTTCCTTTTCGGGGAACAAAAGCAGTATAACATCACATAAAAACTAGATCTCTACTACCGAACGAAATGAAAGAAGCAGAAAACGCTGCTGAATAAAGGTGGAAATTCATTGCAATGAATTCTAGGAAACTTATGAAAGGAAAAAAATTGGAAAATTACAACGTATCTTGAGCAATATACAGTCCACGCAGCTTAATGCAATCACATCGGGACTCGGGGTTTCTGATAACAATAATAACTGAATAATAACTATATCCGGTACAATCCCGTTTGCATGTATGGTGACCATACATCACGTTTTAATGAACGGGACGTATGACAAATGGTTTTGGTAAAACTCGGCAACTGTTTTTCATTCCTATATCATAGCTGCCAACTTTTGAAAATAAAAATTCGGGAGATTTTCTCGCAAACCCTTATTTTATGCTAAAACCACTCCCTAATAAATACAATAGGGATTTTTTTCAAATAAAATAGGGATTTTCCAAACATAAAAGTTAAAGCGTAGGGAATAAAATACCTACGCAAAAAACAAGTGAAATTGGAGGCCAAAACTTCAATGATGTAAAAATAAATATTGTGTTCAATCAGAAACGCTGTGAACAAACATTCTGAGCGAATGACCCCAAAATCATCGGAAGATGAAGGAAAACACCGTCAATTTTTGAAGAACACTGACTTTGTGACACTTGCTTGATGGTTTTTTTTCATTTCACGAGTGATGATGGCAGTCTTTCCATGACCGATGTTTATGTCCGTAACACAACTTGTACAAAAAGGAAAAGTCGGCCCTCTTCTGGAACGTTTGATGAAAGGAAATTCATCGGAATAGGTATCTTTAAAATTGATTAAATATGTTTTTACAAGATATACGGAAGACTGGATGTTGTGAAGATTTTTATTATTTGAGATGTTAATTTTTTAAGGAAGGAAAAAACTCATCTCTGCCTCTACCGGGAGTCGAACCCGGGTCCCTCGATTGCCGGACGAGTGCTCTGACCACTAAGCTACAGAGGAGGTAGAGATTTTCCTTCGCTAGAGCGTATATATGCCGAACGGAACCGTGCAATGGACGGTGAAACCGATCAGCTAATAGCTCATGGACGACGCTCTAGCGAATCTCTATCTCCTCTGTAGCTTAGTGGTCAGAGCACTCGTCCGGCAATCGAGGGACCCGGGTTCGACTCCCGGTAGAGGCAGAGATGAGTTTTTTCCTTCATTAAAAAATTAACATCTCAAATAATAAAAATCTTCACAACATCCAGTCTTCCGTATATCTTGTATTAACAAGTGGAGAGCGACATTCATGTCAAATATGTTTTTGCTTATCATTATTCATGCTTTGTTATATCGCACGTACGTAACTTCAACAAAAGAAATTTTGACCATATGTGCGTCACTAGAATCTTCAATTATTATCCAGGACTATTGGTTGCTAAGCCATTTCCCTGCACGATAAGACAAACAACTTTCTTGTTACCATCAGAGGGTTTGTAAAACTTCCTTAAAAAGGGAATTTCCCCATTTACGACGTGTGATGTCACTTCGAAAGGGAAAAAAAAGAGGCTTCATGCCCCACAAGAAATTTCTTAGGGATTGTTTTCATAAGCGGGGATTTTTTTTAATGAAGTAGGGAATTTTTAGGGACAATTAGGGGATTTTTGTGATTTTTGTAAAAATTCGGGACATTTAAGAACTTTTCGGGAGGTCGAGCGATGAAGCTAAAATTCGGGAGATTTCCGAAAAATTCGGGAGACTTGGCAGCTATGCTATATGTATGTATACACCGGGAAGGAATTAATTCTTTTTGGGAAACGAAAGTATTAAAGAGTTACACAGTGACGTCATATTGTACTGAAATGACGTTAAAAGATGCACTCTTTCTGAAATACCAAAAAAAAAAAAAAAAAAATCTAAAAGAAATCAGTATAATGGGTTTTCGGCATGTAATACCGTAAAAACCTCTCTTTTGCGGACAACGGTGGGACAAAAAAAAAAAAAATCGTCCATAAAAGAGGAGTGACTGCTAATAAGGGGGGTTTGAAAGCATATTCTTATTAATTATTAATTTCAATCGGGGAAATTATTATTTGACTGTAAAAAGAAGGATAACCGCAACTGAGGGGTGTCGTTAACAGGAGTTTTACTATGTTAGAGTATAAACCAGACCGTACGGGGTTAAAACCCTCACCAAAGAATTTTCCAGCATGAACTTGAAAGCAAACACGTTTGTTTATAACATAGTTTCCCAACTTTTTTTGTCCCATCACCCTCTTCTTCAGAAATTTTTTCTCCGTTATTTATTGGGGGCGTATTATTACAGGGGGCGTTAACGCCCCCAATTATAGGATCGCCTGCGGAACGTTGACGAAACCAAATGATGCAGGCTCATGAAAAACATCGCATTAACACTATAGACCATAGTTTCCCAACCTTTTTTGTCCCATCGCCCCCTTCTTTAGAAATTTTTTTTCCCCATCGCCCCCAACGCAATATAACCCGTAGCTTCTACCACCCCCCTGGAACATTCCATCGCCCCCAGGGGGCGTTAACGCCCACGTTGGGAATCACTGCTATAGACCATAGTTTCTTAACCTTTTCTGTCCCATTGCCTCCTTCATAAATTTTTTTTCTCCCATCGCCCTCTTCATAAATTTTTTTCTCCCATCGCGCCCCAACGCAATCTGACATATAGGATCCTATGTTATACCCGTAGCTTCTACCGCCCCCCCCCCCCCGGAACTTTCCATCGGGGTTAATAACGCCCACGTTAGGAATCAGTGCTATAGACCTTTGGTCAAGGACTCAGCTTGGCTAGGGATGTGAAGGCCAGTAAAGTACAGCTACAAGTGAGAGATAACAAATCAATTTAGGGTAAGTCGACTTCAAAAGAAGCAGTCGTATCTGCCATGTTTGTCCTCTGCTTCTATTGTCTTCATCGGCTAGAAATTCAGAAGCGTTTTTAAAATCAAAATCGGAAAATTTCGATGTTTAACAGAATGAAAATTTCAGGGTTATTTGAAAAAAAAAAATCTTATAGAGCAGTAAAAGAAAGTAAGTATAGCATGCGAAATGAATCTACAATAGCACATGGCAACCAGGACCGCAACTAGATACTTGGTCAGCAGGGGGACAAGTAAGCATTTTGGCGCACCGGACCGGGCTGGTTCCTCACCCCATGTTGAGACACTGGTGACAACAGTATTCAATACCAGTCACATCGGAAACCGAGATGTCGGATAGGTAAGCTTAGTATTTTAAGAATTTTCATTTAATATTGAATGTCGATTTTTTAAAATATAACTATAAGTGCTTACGAACAGAGAGAAATGTTAATACATGGGCTGTACCAAAAGTTTGTGAAAACTTTAAAAATTAAAAAAAGAAAGACACAATGGTGTAATATATAAGATTATATTATTATATATGTAGCTTGCATATGATTAAAAAATCACAAAAAGATCAATTTATGTTTAAAAAAGTTCTAAAAGTTGGCATTAGATAGCGCTAACAAAGATCATATGAAGCGAATTTTGCAATTGCACTTTCGGCATCGAATAAAGATTGCACTTCACGTATAATTGGCATTTATCTGCTCTGACTTTATATCTGGACTCTATTTAACGGAAAATAATTTTTTTTTTTTCTGACCAAAAAGAAATTCGACCTCCCCCTCTGATAGCATTCCTACTAACTGCAATTTGTTCTATTAACATTCCTTCTTTTCAAATTAACTTTTGAAGTTTTAATGAATTTCTTACGCATCCCCTATTAGCGCAAGAAATTTGTTAAACTGAAAAAATGAGTTTGATTAAAATCTCCGTAAAATTTCTCTTGTGTCACGAATGTATTTTGTTTTTTCGTCAGATAATTATTTTCAAATTGAAAGACTAATAACATGATAGTAGAAATATATAGGAAAAATGATAAGTGTGAAATCCAAGCATTTCACAGCATAGTAGAGAAGTAGTTTCTGAGTAGTAGAGAAGCACAGTAGAAACAGCAGCAGCAGAAGCAGAAGCAGGTCTCGCTAACGACCATCACTTTTGTGACTATGCAATTGATCAAATCCTAATTGCACCAATCACAAAAATGATGAGCGGCACCGAGATTTATAGAGGATTCCGATGCTCGGAGGAGCCAGTCAATAAGCCAAAGTGAATAAACTAATTGAGGATAATCTCTTCTTTCATAGGGGATAGTCGGGATTATATATTTCCGTATTTATCTATAGAATCCTGGAGGATTTCTAAGAAACTTCTCGATCTTGTTTTCTGGAGGATAACTTCTAATATTTCGTCCTTCAGATATTATTATATTGTAAACAAGTTTCTATTGGTATATTCCAAGCAGATAGCTTTTGATGGTTTTTGATAACCTGTGTACAGAGTCATGGCCGACTCAACACATTGAATTGAGTCCACCGTGGAGCAGTCCTCCTGAAAGAACGGGAATGGAATTTGATACGTCCTATACTACGGGACGTCGTAGAGTTGTTTCAAGAACCAGTTTAGCAACCACAAGCATCACATATTTCCCGTTTGGTGTCTTCAGCGTTATTTTGGCTCCTATAAAGTTGCCAAAAAAGAAAGAAATTAAAGGGAACGACTTGGCGACAAAAACGAATTTGCACCAAGGCAACTTACTGGCAACCCTTCCTCTTAACCAGAACATAACCCGCTTCTCTATCTCAACGAATACGGTGGTCAAAGACCTGGGCCATGCTCGAAAAATATTGGCAAACCCCAGAAAATTTTATTCTGCTTCTCACAAAAATCGACCCCAATTCTCAAGGGGTCGTTCCAAATGCCAATCTGGCCAATTTGAGCGTTATTAATGTGTACATTCTACAGTGTTTGCCGGACCTCCTCATCCCCCGACCAAGTTGAAATTGATATTTACATACCTGCGGAAATCCAAAAGAGCCTTAGCTGAGCTCGGTATACCGTTGTCGGGCCAGGATAAGAAATGGAACTGGGTGACGGTACGAGTTTCTCCGGTACGCAAGTTCTTAAGATAGAAGCTCCTCACGAGATAATCGTCACACCAGATATGTTCGGACACCAAGTGTACCTTTCAAAGAACAAAAAAATTATTATATTACTTGCAATAAAGTTTGAAAAAAGGAAGATGTCAATATAAATTCAAAATCGAAAAAAATCGATTCGAAATATGTAACATTTTCAATTACCTCATAGATGTGGTATACGTCACTACCTTCTTCGGGCCAGTGGCGGTGACACATAGCTACCCCATTTTCCATAAGTCGTGTCAGCATAACCATTACAACACTTCCCTGTTCCCAGATCATCTATTCGGGGGATAAAAAAAATGCCAAAAATTTACTGATAAGTTTGAAAGGTCTAACTAATAATTAACCCTCTCAGCGCTGACGTCATAAGCGGATACAAGCTCTTCGAACTAGAGGGGGGGGGGAGAGGTGGTTTTATAGTGAACGAGGTTGGGTGGATTTTCCTCCTCCACCCTCCCACCTCTATGCTAGTACAGTCAAATCCCGTTATAGCGAAAATCTCGTTTTAACGAACACTTTTCTAATCCCCCAAATAAGTTTACTTAGGAACAATGCTAGGTAACTTGGAACTCCTTTAGAACTAAATTTCGTTATAACGAACAGATTCCTCCGGTCTCTTTGCGTTCGTTATAACGGGATTCGACTGTAATGCAAATTTTTTGGGGAACTGGGAGGTGGTCGCTTCCCCCTTCGCTCTTCCCGTGTCCGCTTATGACAGACGGTTTTGCTAAGGATTCTCACTACCCTTAAAGCCGAATTTTCAAAAATGACTTCGAAAAATATTTCATTCAACTGCAAATAAAATACTAAAAATTTCGTGTCAACCGGTTAATTTGTTGTTCCATAGTAGAAGAAAGAAATAATGAGTTATAGTGTAAGCGTATACAAGAAAAAAAACATTTTAAACGCAATTTTCTCTGATTGCAGTTTTTGAACTCATGCGTAAGATTTAAAGAAAACTACCGCACCAAACATTCTGAAATTTTGCACAAATGTTTATTCAATATGTTTTAGTGAAATAGAAATCCGATTTAGCAATTGATTAATGGGAAGTGTTTCTTAAAAAAAATGTTGAATTTTTATTTTTTTTTACAATTTTGAAACTTACATAACTTTTCCAAACTTTGAAAATTCATAAACTTCTAACGAATACTCAGATATCTAAGTCCAAGGTTTATTCTACTAACACATATCGACTTCGACATATGACTTTTCTGCAAAAATTCAAATTTTTTTGGGGCATTATTATTTTTTTAAATGTTACTGATGAGTTCAAAAACTGCAATCTAAGAAAATCGTGTTCAGAATGTTTTTTCTTGTACAATAGAACCTCACGATAACGGAAACCCGTGGGACCAAAACTTTTGTTCGCTAACGGAGAACGTCCGCTAATGGGGAGGTGCGATATGGAGTGGGATTTCGTTTATACTTCTTTCACATTTGTACTAAATTCGGCTTCGGTCGTTATTGGTTCCTATACATTTTAATGTTAAAATGTATATGTTACTGTATAAAAATTGTATACGCAGTAGTTATGCATAAATCACCAATCGTCGATAAGGAAAGTCTCATTAAATTTCAATACATTTACAACTTTTACCGGCGAGTATGCATAATTCCGAAATAAAGTTGGAAGTCTCATAAATATGGAAAAAAAAATAATTTTTCTTCTCTTCATTAAACCAATTAATTATTTTTCCTCGTAATGATATACGTGAAATACACATGTTTTTCAATAAAAATTAAATTAAAATAAGTGTGAAGAAGATAAAACATTCATAACAACGTTTGTAAAGTTGCCAAAATAGGTAAATAATGCTAGTCAATGTCTTATAATGATGGCTTGCTTCACACGTATTAACAAACAAAGCCAACATTGCCATTCGAATTCACCATCCTGGAACATAGTTGTTTTCAGTTAATTAAATAATTTATTGATGATTTATCATATTTATACCAAGCTTCGGATTAAACATAATCTTATCTGAATATATCAAATTCTCGGTTTATAATCAAAAATGAACAAATTAGAGTTTGCCTAATTTTACTGTCCGCTAACAAAGGAGTGAAATACAATAAAGCCCTGGGATCAAAGAAGGGGATTAACGGGAGGTATCCGTTAAGGAGTAATGTCCGTTAGGGGAGGTTCCGCACTCTCTGTACGCTACACTACAATTCATTATTTCTTTCGATTGTAATGAAAGAACAAATTACAAAGGTTTTTAACGAAGCGAAGATGAATTTTTGGAAAGAAAAAATTCAACTGCCTTTGCGGGGAATCGAACCCACGTCATTTCACTTTCCGGGTGAACGTCCTAGATCACTAGACTACAAAGTCAACGAATCTCTCAATCTTTCCTTGGAACTCGTGTGCAAGACGAAGGGGGAGGGGGCCCTGAAAGGGACCGTACATGAACGACCGGACATTACTCCGGCCAAGCTAATAACTGCTGACGCTGCCACCAGGTAGTGACATATGAAAGGGTGACGTCACTCTCCGCTATCCATACGAAGGCTTTTAACAACTGGTTTTTCCCCGCACAAAGGAGGCAGTTGAATTTTCTCTCCAAAAATTCACCTACACCAGTTATTAAAAACCTTCGTATGGATAGCGGAGAATGACGTCATCCTTTCATGTCTCCATCAGATGGCAGCGTCGGCAGTTGTGAACTTAGCCTGAGTAATGTCCGGCCGTCCACGTACGGTCCCTTTCAGTGCGCACGAGCTCTAGGAAAAGACTGAGAGATTCGTTGCCTTTTGTAGTCTAGGGCGTTCACCTGGAAAGGACGTGGGTTCGATTCCCCACAAATGCAGTTGAATTTTCTCTCTTTCCAAAAATTCATCTTCGCAACAGCCAGTTGTTAAGAACCTTCGTATGGATAGCGAGGGGGTGACGTCATCCTTTCACAAGAACAAATTAACCGATTGACACGAAATTTTCACAATTTTATTTGCAATTGAATGAAATATTTTTAAAATTCTACTTTAAGGCTGTATAAAACTATTTTACTGCTACAAGATATGGCAGCACGAGTGGGTACTGAAAAGGTTAAAATAACTTTTTTTTTGTTTGTACTCACCTGCCAGAAGTCAGCAGCGGTGTGAGGCAGAGGTCCTTGAGTAGCTATATATGCGGGGTTTCTCGGGTCATGATCGGTCTTTTAAATAGAAATGATAGTCATTTTTAATGGCGTGTCTGCTAATCTAAACGATGATTGATCACTCAATAAAAAAAACAGTGTCGAAAAATGACGTCGAGAGCATACTTACGATAGTACTCGCGTTGATGTAATCAGAGGAAGAGACATTCGATAACTCGTTCAGTATGACTCTTGAATGGTCATCTATGAAACAATCAATAAATTACTATTACGTACTGCGTATATAATCCGTGGAATATACTTCAAAAACATTTTAAATTCTTAGTGCGGATTATGTGTATAAAATACAGATTTTCTATCTGAGATGACTAATGGAAATAAATATTTAAAAAAAATTTTATTCCTAAATAAATATGGAAAATCCGCATTTTTTACACAGAAACGTAAGCTAACAATTCCTCTCTATTCTTTAATATCTTATTATTGCTGAATGGAATTAGCATATGCGGATTAGACGCCAATACGTTGAAACTTTTTCCTCAAAATGGCTAAACATGCATTTATTCCAAGGAATTTATGGTATATATTTCGTAACGATATTATTTTTGTATGTAATAAGAAAACGATTTGCATCAATATTATAAGATAAAAGTAAATATTTCTAGAATAATTGTTTCTCATTGCTGAGAGGAAGAGGACGAGGCTGTAGTTCTGATGACTATTAGCTCTAGTTGCCTATTGTCAATTAACGCTTGTATGAAGACATTTGGTCGTGAAATATCCTGCCCCGAGGAGCCTGAACAAATATAATCAACTGGGGGGAGTCATCCAGTTGATTATATTTGACCACCAGAATATGAGAAGCCTTATAGTATACGGGATGATCCCATAATTCCCCTTTCCGCATTTCACAGGCGAACCGTTGGTCCTAGAGACATACATCCAATTATAAAAATTATCCGAATAACGTGTGGATGTCATAAATCATGATGTCATTCATGTTGTGGCGTTATTAAAATAAAATTTAAAAAAAAAACTTTTTATACAGACTCTGAGCTCAAAAACCCAGTTGGAAAGTTGCTGCTCTGTCTCTCCTGAGACCAGAAAAGAAATTCTACGTTTCTTAAGTACTATATTCACTGGAGTATTTGAATTCAAAGTTCAGAGAGAAGATGGGAAAGAACTGCGTAAAACTAATGGACAACGCTTCTTTCCTTCGTTTATGCATATTGCCTCGCATCCAAGTACTTAAGCTGAGATATTCCCTGAATTCGAATATCTCAGCGAATATTGCACTTAGAAATGTGGAATTTTTTTTTAGTTGGCATCAGGAAAGAGAGGGCAAAATTTTTCTAATCGGGTTTTGTGAGAACACGAAGACGATATATAAAAAGTTAATTTTTTAAAAATTTTAATAATTATACAACACCTTGCATTATAAAAGACGTATCTTGAATCTACACGTTATTTGGATACATTTTTTAATCGGAAGTATGTCTCTAGAATCAACGATTCACCATTAAAATACGGCAAGGGGAGTCATAGAATCACCCTGTGTATTGACATGGATAATAGATATATTCTACGTCTGTTGAATACGTTGGTGTTTTCACTGCAATTATAAAACTAGTGTAAAGAAGCTCCACTCAAGGGACCGCGTCCTATGAAATTTGAGATAATTTTTTGTATTTTTAAATTAGCAGGTCATGTTTTTTTTTTTATCAAGGCATTGAAATGTACCAATAGTTCCCATAATGCAACTGTTATGATCGAATATGAGCCTCGGAAAACATTCCTCTTATTCCGGGGTCTTCAACGAATTGTCCGTGGGCCAAATAATAGCCTTTGGAACTTCTTGAATTGGGGCTCACTGGCCATTTCAAAAAATAACTACTGAACATCGAAAGACGATAAAGAAAACAACCCTCGGGCCACTCAGAGTCATTCCAGTTTCATCTATAACGCATTTGATTCATTACCTGGGCCCATTTTAGCAAGTTCAGGGGTGCTCTCGGCCAAATGATACTTTTGGGTGGCCTTATTTCGTGTACTTTTCAGAAGGAAAAAATACATCAAAATAGAAAAAAAAAAGCACTCATTGCAGAAAAGCTGA
The DNA here is from genome assembly GCF_987345545.1 of Pholcus phalangioides. NCBI lineage: Eukaryota > Metazoa > Arthropoda > Arachnida > Araneae > Pholcidae > Pholcus > Pholcus phalangioides. Next base: position 37,297,934 of record NW_028301596.1, on the reverse strand, counting down.
AATAATTTCCAGAATTAGTGAAATAATTTCCAAAACTAGTGAAATAATTTCCAGAATTAGTGAAATAATTTCCAGAATTAGTGAAATAATTTCCAGAATTAGTGAAATGAACGATTTCCGAATTATTTAAATAAATATTGATAAAAATTCATAACTAATTTGGAAAAAATAATTTCAGAATTATTGAGAGTAGTTTCAGAGCGAATGAAAGAAATAATAATTTTTGGTCAGAAAATTTTCATATTAAATAATAGTCTTTTTGTGACCCCGTTTCAACTCGGAGCCCGCTGGGGCTCTACTGTACATTACATTAACAGTCCTTATGAATCTGTACGCCATCTTACAATTTATTCTAATTACCGCAGTATGACTCGGTACGCCGCGGGCTACATGGAAAGCTTCAAATTGTCACTCGATGTCTGAAAAGTTGAAGATCTCTAAAAAACATTTCTAATGGTACATATGCGGAAAGTGTTTTACTTATGGCAAATATCTGCATTTTCGAACTAATTCTTGTCATACATTTATGAGGCACATCTACTTACTCAAACGAACATGCACCTCGTACACATTCCCTTGAGGAATTTCTAACGAATCGGTACATGTCGGAACACGTTGTGTGAGTGTATGTATATGCATGGCCCTGACGGATTTCTGTTTTTAGAGTTGTGCTTGTTTCGTGTTTCCATCTGAATTCCATATTTTGAAGTAAAGATGAATTTTCATGTTATGTAAGGATCATGTCGAAGGTTATTTGGAAATAACAGCTATATCTATATAGCCACGAAGCTGGGCTGGAAGAGATCTCGGCAACGGGATAAGTCCAGTGGCAAAGTTCTGGCGTTCGTTCATTCAGCTATGTCTATATATCTTACATATTGAATGTTATAATTGTTAATTTTTGGTTTTTATACATGTTTTGTGCTGTCGATCCATATGATATCGTATAATAAAAAAAAATTAAAATATTAATATAATTAATTTTTCAATATGTTCTAATGCGACTTTATTTTTGAAATTATAAAGTACGTCTTTGAAAATTTGTTTATTTGAACTAAATTACACACATCAGTTTCAATTCAGTTATTTCCCTGTTAATTATTCGTATTGGGTCGTTTGTCACGTAATTGTTGCAAATTTTAAAAAATATAAATAAATAAATAAATAAACTTTCTCACCACTGGTCAAAATTTAAAGATCTCAATCCAACATGACAAATAAAATTTAATTTCCCCCTTAAAAAAATTTTTTTTTTCTTTTATCCAAACAGAAAAAGACAAGGTGGGAAAATCAAATAAAATATACAAAATATGCTTCTGAAGAACGAATTATATTAAATGAGTTCATACATAAGATAAATACGTTAAAATTCCGAAAATAAAGGAAATGAAGCTTCATTTCACACATTGATACTACAATAATAAAAACAAACTCTTCAAAAAAAAAAAAATTTTTTTTTTTCAATTTTCTTTTCTGAAGAAATTTTCTCACACAAGAAGAAATTAAAAGTGCCAGAAACCATAAAGAATTTCTTTCATGTCTGGGATAGATTTTTGTGGCAATAAGCCAAAAAGACTATGATTAAAGTTGACTCCATGTTTGGTGGGTGGAACAACAACAAAGCTAAAAAATTTTTTTTTCACTATTTTCCCGTGAAAAAACCATGTTTCAATATTCCTCTGGAAAAAGGAAAAAAAAAAAAGCATCGAAGAGGAAAATAATTTTCTTCGACATGCTTTCAAGGAAAAGTTGTTTTTTTTTTCATTTTTTTACGAGATGAAAATTGTAAACCAGAGGAAGATGAAGTACAAGAAGCAAATAATGTTGTGTATGGGAAAATAATGGAGGAAAAAACGTCTTTCAGGGGCTTAAGAAGAGTAAAAAATTTTTTATCTTTTTCTTCCTCTTCTTCTCTCGTCCAAAAAAAAAACAAAAAAAAAAAACGCCGCGATGTTTTATTGAATATGTGAATATAGGAAGAGAAAAGGAAATTTTAAATTAGGAATAAATTTTAATATTTCTTAGCTCTTTTGTAAAAAAATAGTTCAATACAAAAAAAAAACGTGGACGATGAAAAAGTAATGTGTTAGATGTGATGGCGTAAAGTAGGCTTAAGAGTTGCCGAGTTCCGTTTCATTATTTATTAACATTAAGCGTTGTTTCTCTCACTTTGATCAAAGTTGTGTATGTATTTATTTATTTAAACGTGATATTGAATTATTTTCAATGCGACACCTTCGATTGAATTTCTATGTACAGTATTTTTACTTCTGTAGACGTCAATTCTAATCGCAGTTGGATCTTTTGAATATAATTAACATTTTGTACAAATTTTTGGGAAGTAAAACTTCCAAAATTTTCACTTAAAAATGTAAAAAGTTTTTTTAAGACGACTTGAGCTTAGAGTCGGATGAAAATTTTTTGTTCGAAATTATGCTGCTGTTCTCTGTCGTAAGCTTGTTAAACTAATGTTGCACAAAAGATAATATCAATGACTAGCAAATGAGAAATTATTTTTTGTACAATTAATATTAAATATTCGCATTATTCAGATTTCCCTGTTTGAAGAAAAAAATATTTGATTAAAGAAAAGTAAGAAATAAATTGATTTGAAAACATTGCATTATTTTTATGAAATAATTTAATTTTGAATAGTTAAAATATTTCGTGTTGTTTTGTCAGGGCTTGTATGTATATCAACCAAATTTTTCACATTCAGCTCTTGTGGAAATCGTTCAAATCGGAACGATATACAGGGTGTTCCGGAAGTCCTGACATGATTTGAAAAAAAAAATGAAACAACAATCTATCTAGAAGCAATAAAGCTTGAAGCATTTGAAAGAAGGTTTCAAAGGTTTGTTTTTGAAGTGGAAGTTTTTTAGGGACGTAAGAGTGAGATTTCTTGAGGGAAAGAAAATCCGTCACAGAAAGTGGAACGCTTTTTTTTCCCTCAAAACCGGTTCCATAGAATGACTAATTGTGTGAGGAAGTTCCGAGAAGCAGATGGATTGTGGTGGTGTTGGAAGGATGTCCATAGAGATTCGGTCGTGTAAGAAAATAAAGTTGGGTGAGGAGGTTGTCTTGGACGCTTTGTGTCGGGGAAACAGAGCGTATTACCTTTCCTTATCCTCAGTGTCACCACTACGTCTCCTTTAGTATGATGGGAGACGTACACTGTTTGGGAAGAAAGAAAATTGGGTTAAGGTGGAATGGGAAGGAGTATGTGTTCCTAGCCTAGGGTTTAAAAACAACCTGAAAGTTTTACTTCTATGGCGCGAAATATATATCTTTTTAAATTTACTATAAAATTTCTACATGCACACCGTTAGTGATGCGGAAGATGCCAAGCCTATTTATTTGTAACATGAATGTTACAAGGAATGAAATTAAAATGAATAGAAGTAAAAAAAAATTATAATTTATCATTCCATTCCAATTGGGCTGTTGTCACGAAGCTTTTTAATTGCATTTAGGGAAATTTTTTTTAATACTCGTTTCTGTGCTAGCATAAAATTCTGAGTGTTTCAGGAGTTTTTTTATCTGTTCTGAATAAAAGTAAAATTAAAAGAAAAAAGAAGCTGTTAAAGATAGAAACACACAAACGGCTTGTTACATTTAAAAGAGAACGTTTCAAAGTTTTTTTACTTCCATTTATTTCACTTTTATCCTTACTTCGATCCTTTGTAACACCCATGTTACAAATGAAAAAAAAAGGCAAGATATACTATAGAGGCTACTATATAGGTGCGCATGCAGAGATTTTTAAGTAAATGATAGGAAATGAAAAAGAAAAAAGCTTTGAAACCTTTTCTTTCAAATGCCTTTTCTCTATCTTCAATAGATTTTTTTAAATATTTTTTTCAAACCATGTGAGAACTTCTGAACCACCTTGTATAATCATAGGAGTTCTCAGATATTATTTGACCACTGATAACTGTTACAGCGTTAACTATTACAGATAATTATTACAAAAGCCGTTTGAAAACATCAAATTACACTGCCTTGCAGAAGAAAAATCAGTCGTAGTATACAGGGTTGGCAAAAAGTCCATAGCACATTTTAAAAATCACACAAAAAAGTGTGACTTGCACGGCAATACATACGCACATGACGTAGTTTCTTTTTTAAAATCAATTTGGATAAATTAAAAAATAGTTCAAAATTTCTCTCACAGATGGCAGTGTACTATAAAAATCTAAAAGTACACAAACCGAGTATAATTAATGTTTAATACGATTTGTGTTGAATAAAGCTATTCAACGGGTTACCCCGTTCAGCTCTGGCTACATCCTTACTAGTGTTTCTCAACCTTCATTCGTCCATGGACGGATGAGCCATTTGAAATTTACAGTATCGGAAAACGATATTTCCAGTTTGCATTCCAATTGTTGCTGAGCAATTAGTTGCAAAGAAGCATGCCAAAATACGCAAAATAACTAATTTTTGTTTCCCGAGAAATAGGGATTTAGATTTTCGTTGAGCTCTTGCGTCATTCACACTATTTATGTCGCTTTTTGTTATGTAATGCTACCTGTGAGTGGAACTTCAAACTATTTTTGGATTATTAAAATAGATAAAAAATACGCCATATGATGAATATTTTTGTGCAAACAGCACTTTTATGTCAATTTTTTAAATATTAATTTCCATAATATGCCGTGGAGTTTTTTTTTCCACCATGTATTATGCACTTGCAATCCTTAGGAGGCTATGACCTAGGGTTGCTTTTGTTGTTTTGTATGAGTAGGATCAGCGAGAGAGAGATAAAATGGAGTCACTAAGTACTTAAGCACGCTTAATGACCATATATTCCGGGATACTAATACCATAATAATCACGAACAACGAAAATTTGGTTGGAATAGCATGAGTCATGATTCTGACACTTGGATACTACCGATTGCAGACCTAAATCCAATCAAGAGCCTTTAAATCTCGCTGGAGTGGGGTCCAAGGAGTCATCTGAATTAGGATGATGAAGTATGCAATTAAATGAAAATTTACGCGTTTTGCAATTAAAATACTCACAAGGTAGCACATCAGGATAGCGGTTCTTCTTCGTATTCTGAGGCAGAATAGCAACAGCAGTTGAACAGGGATCGGCCTCATAAGCGCAGAGAGCTTCCCATTCCCTGTCAAGCCGGTCTTTGTTCTTAAGATGGTCTTCCATGTAAGTCTGAAAAAAAAAAGGCACGATGTGCATTCTCATGACATATTTGTCATCTAAAAGTTTTGTATAACACAGTGACGATCTCCAATGAAATATTTTACTTACCAGTATCATATGTCCGGTAGAAATGTCCATGTTAGATATCACTGGTTCTTCGTTCCTGGATGATAAAAACAAATTCCTATTCTGATTAATATTTTGGAATTGCAATACGAATCATCATGATAATAATAATTATTAATTATGAAATCCACATAATTTTTACTGTTCATAATTTTAAAAACGGATGGTATAACCAAGTTTCAGATAGGTGACTTCACACATCGATACTTGCCGGCCGATCTCCTTAAAGGGAATATACCACAGTTTGTTTGAAAATGGCGTGGATTGTATCAATTAATTATATTTTTTTTACGTGATGGCCAATGCATTTCTGAAATACATGTATTTTCGCCGCAATTATATTTTGCCATCTTTAGACACAGACAAACACAACAGGAAAATTGCCCAACAAAATGGCTGAAAAAAGTTACCCATAAAAAATGGTGATGTCAAATAATAACTAAAATTCAGCAACCCAATATAAGAGCATACATCAAGAGAAAAAGTATCAATAAATAATATACAGGGTGTCCTGCAAGTGCTAATGCGGCCGCTATCTCATCAACCGTCCGTCGTAGAGGCAATTACAACATTCTCAAAAGGCGATCAAAAATTACCCTGTACCAATTTTGAGAGTGGAAATACAGCGTGTCACAAAATAAAAAAAAAACAATATAAAATACCAAATGTTTATACGGTCCCCTTGTCCTTCCAATAAGAAAGCCGTTGCCCTGTTTCTCCAGCAGAAAAAAAAATCCATGTTTCTAAGTGCAATATTCGATATGGCATTTGAATTTAAAAATCGGAGAAAAGTTGGGAAAGGACAACATGATTGATTTTTGAGTTCAAATATCTTAGAGGATATTGCACATAGAAAACATGGAATTTTTTCTGTTGAGCAGATACAGGGCAATAACTTTTCAATGTGAAGTTAGAGGACAAGGGATTTAGATAGAATTAGATTAGAATAGAATATAATTTAGATTTTGTGATATTTTCCCCTCTCAAAACTGGTGCAGGGTAATTTTTGAACGTCTTTTGAGTATTTTTTTAAATTGGAATACTAGGACGGACGGTTGATAGGATAAGGGCCACATTAGCACTTACAGAACACCCTGTATAAATATACTGCCCATAAAAAACATTATGCTTGTCTCATCTAAGTATGGATAGATTTTCGATATATCCCTTCTATGTCTACCGTACCTCTTTTTAAACGTGCCAATTTCATTCGAATTCATGACCCCTGGAGGTTGGAATTCACACCTCGAAGTCGGGAAGCACAGAAAACCGACTTCAGCCGGCGACCACTGACTGTGGGGACGATGAGGTTCGAACTCGTCACCAGACCACCACCGCGGCAAAAGCCCTTTGAAGTCACGGTAGTTTAAGTATATGGACTATCATTGCTATAAATTTGGAACCAGACAAGGGGGGCCTTTGACAAGTCGTTTGACAAGGGGGGCCACAGACGGCGATAAAAAAGAAGAAGTGAAGTATGACATAAAATAGGGTGGGCTAAAGTTCACCTAATCTTATAATCTAGCAACAAGCCCCCCCCCCCTCCCCCGCGAGCGAGACTGCCGGGCATCTGGTATGGGGTTTTGGAAATCCACCTTAACTACAAAATTTTTGTACATTGCAATAGTCATAAATCAAATTAATAAGCAAAAACGGGGGGGGGGGTGTCACTCCTGGGACTCTGGTTGATGGGACACAAGAAAAAATATGATGAAAAAGAAACACTGATATAAGTATCACTACAGTGTATGTTATATTACATATGAAAATTATTGAACTGGAACTACTGCTGTCACCTGCCAAATATAACTGTTGTGATTGGAATTGATGACCGAATTCTGAATAATGTGTTGTACACAAAAAATAGCAGTTGTTCTTATGTGGTAAACTAACGTTAGCAACACGCGCAGAACATCCTCCTCGGTTATACCAAATTGAAATCACGAGAACCTTAGGTCAGAAACTGTTCCACTCTGGATCAATTCCACATTTTATACAAGTGACACGACAGATCTCCTTACATCTTTTTGCAAATTACTGATATTAATTTACTGTACAAAAACAACAACTGTTAAGATTTTATCGCTCATATTAATATTAATACTAATATTATCGCTCATAAAATATTTATCAATACCACACAATATTTATTTTACAGTAAAGTGCATTTTTGAAAATTCAGTTATCAATTTCAATCACAACATTTGGGCTTTTTACTTGATACGATGACAGCAGTAGTTCCAGTTCAATGATGTTTACATGTAATATAGTATAGAGCAGAGTTCAACCTTTTTCCAGTCGCCAGCACTGCCTGTACTCCATCGTCAATACAATAGCAACCTTACAGAAGGTTTTCCATACGAATCCATGAAATTGGGATAATTTCAATCCTTGAATGCAACGTGTACAAGTTGTTTAATTGGAATTGCTGATCGAATGCTCTCTCGAGAACGAAATCGGTATCGAGCACTCTCGGTGGTCCAGGGAGCACAGTGGTGCTCGAGAGCAGCGGGTTGAAGAAGCCTGGTATAGAGTGTGCATAACAGGGCGTATGGGATTTTATCCGGGCGAACCGCTGATCCCAGAGGCGTACTTCCAAAGAACGTGTAGTACTCATATATATGTCATTCATATTGCAAGGGGTTGTATAGTAATTTGAATAAAAAAAATAACTTTTTATACCTTCCCCATGTATCCAAAAATCCAATTAGAAAAATCTCTTTCCTGATGCCAACTAAAAAATTTCCGCGTTTCTAAATGCAATATTAGCTGAGATATTCGAATATCTCAGGAACGGAGGAAGGCTAGACTTTGCCCAAGGCCCACTCAGGAGGCGGATTTATAGTTTCGTCAATACAAATATTGTTAACCCTTCCCCCATTCAAATCCAAATTTATTCATCCGCGTCATAAAATCAAGCATATCATGTGTGTACAGAAAAGTGAGAAAATCAAACATAATACAACTAGTTATTGCAGAGAAGTAATTACAACTTTGAATGGAGTAGATAGGACAAAGGAGAAAAGACCATAAAAATGACCCAAACATTTTATCCTAGTTTATTTTTCTTGACTATATATACACATATATGTATATGCTCATTCCTCCAAATTACCACCGTGGACAGTAACTCACTTAGTCTAGCCCCCCCCCCCTCTAACATCGTAAATATACCTCTGTCACTCTTTTTGCCATTCACACGCTTTCACACCCTCTAGGTCACTCGCTCACTGAACAGGTTATTCTTTTAGTTACCCACACACTTGCACACTCTTTCCGTCACTCTCATGATTGCACAATCAGGTGCTTCCAACGTAACACACCTAAGTTGCTTAAAAAGACACTATCTCGTTGAAATTCAAAATATAGGACTAGCCTTGCGAGCAGGACCGCAACTGGGGGGGGAAGGAGGGAGGTGACGAGTCTGGTGCCCCGGGCGCTGGTCCTTCTACATTACGCGGGGGTTTCCAAAATGCGTGATTGACCCAGGTGACAAAGTATCTAGTTGCGGCCGTGTTTGCGAATAATAGTTACCAGAAAGTTTTATTCTTCGAAAGCTCCTCGGATCTGGAATTTTTGAGTGTTCCGTAGTGTTTGATCATGTGGAACCCCAGGTTGCACGGAACACAACTTGGAAACCCATACTCTAGGGCAGCTACTATTAAGTGTCTCAAATGCTTTATTGCCAGGAACTGTCATTATCTTCTTATTCCATCAACCCTGATACATCTGCACGCGTTTCCATCACGAGGTCGACACAAAGATCACACAAATTAGATAGGTTTATCTCACATTACCACGTAAAAGAAATATGACAGTTATCCCGTTATATCTGCATCTAAAAAAAAACTATAAAAAAGTCAATGGCGTATTTTGGTGCGTCGTCAGAAGGAAATTATTTCCTGAAAATAAGCGGAAACGTTTTAAATGTCATGCATAGAATATATATGTTGGAATTATAAAATCCCCCAATTCAGCTACCTTCCCACCACCATCATCACAGCAGCGGAGAAAACGAACCCGGAAATCCAATTAAAACGGTCTTCCGGTTACATTGAGGTAACAGGCAGTTGAAATTGAATATCGAATCGGAATGATTAATAGCCTCTCAAAATGAAAAACATAGATCTTCTCATCCCAAGTTCATCCGAAGACAATTTCACAAAATGAATGAACGGTGGTTGAGAAGGCCCGTTATACACACACACACACACAAATGGCAGTATACAAACAACCCCTCCCATACTCATTAAACGCTTCTTGAACAAGGCAAAAGGAGGGGGAAGGGCTGAAGGGAAAACATTTTAACCCTTTCGTTCCTCAGTAACATGACAAACGAATTACACACCGAACGCTTGCAACTAGTTGATAAATTACTTGGCTGCGATCGCATTAATTACGCGTCCATATACATAGCCAAAGACACACGTTTTCTCGAAGTGTCTGCTGCAGTGGATGGGGAAGGTTCGGGGGGGGGGGGAGGATCGGGATTTTCGAGATTTTCCTCGAATTTCTCCTCAAGTCAGCATCTATTCTTACAGTTCAGCACCTGAAACTTGCTAACCGTGGTGGAATAAAACCTCCCCCCCACAAACAAACTCGTATTCCATCCAAGTTTTCACTCTGAAAGACTTCTCTCTCTCTCTCTCCTACCTACTCTGCCTTTCGTTCACGAATCCTCTCCCCTCGCCCCTCTTCATTCTTATCAACGTAGACCCCGTTTCCTGATGCCTAAGACTTGCAAATCCTTCCAAAATCCTACCGCTGGTTCAATTATTCATGACCACGGTGAGAATACAATTCTCTCTCTCTCTCTATTTCCAGCCCTTTCTCATTTTCTACACCTTTTCCTACCAATTCCTTAGTTTGCATACCACGGGTAAAAAAAAAAAAAAAATATTGAACGGCCGCTAGATGGCATTGCAAACACAAAATACCCAACTCTCTAAAACCCCTTTTTTTATGCAGAAATGCACCCTCGACCCCCGCACACTCCTTAATCTCACATCTATTTCTCACGGAAAACGCGGGAAAAAAAGTACCTTTTATGTACTGGGTGGGGGAAAAAAGAAATGGTAAAGTCATATCAAATAAAGTACGAGGAGATTGGGGGAAAAATAGTTATTTCTCGATGTTTTTTTCCCCAAAAAATGTAGATTTTTTTGATTCGTATTGTGTATTCAGGAGGAAAAAATAAAAATTCAAAGAATGATTTTCGTATAGAAGTACATACAGAATTAGTTCACTGCGACAAACCGAAAAATACGGTATTGTTGTGTGCATATGGCTCTGAACAATACAGGATTCGTGTGTATACGGTTGTGTTTAGGAGTTTTCTACACCGAAATATTTTCCCGTTTTGTGTGTGTGTTCTTTTTAAAATTCTCCTTTAAGTCGAAATAAAATGGGAAAACAGCGATAAAATTTCACATCGGGTTGAACATGGAAAAATAGAGAGAGAGAGTTTACGTACGTTGAATTCAATGTACAGTCAAATCTGGATGAGTCGGATGTGCAGCGGCCGACAAAAAACTCCGAGCTATCATCGGAAATTCCGGTTTCAGAGTGCAAAAGAAAGGTTTATTAAAATAAACAGCGCCATTTATATGAATGTCACATAAGTAAAATATGTCAAACTACATAAGAAATTCGAATGTTCTAATTCAATCACTTATTTGATTATTGAATGGGGATATTCTGAAATGTGAACTGAACGCGCGCGTACGGAAGCATATTGCAGAAACGGATGCATACGTCATACTCCTGTGAATGAAACGAATTATAAATAAAAAGTGATATTTAATAACATACAAGATTATTTTCTGTGGAAATTTGGATTTTTGACTGTCTGCCTCTCTCTTTTGTCCTTCTTTCGTGAGACTGCCATTCACTTTTTTGCAAGCAGACTAATGAATTCACTAAATGAATCAGTAAAATTTTATTGCTAAATGCTGAATTTCATTGTTAAATTATACTAAATGCTGAATTTTATTGTTAAATTATACTAAATGCTGAATTTTATTGTTAAATTATACTAAATGCTGAATTTTATTGCTAATACTGCTAAATGTGAAATTTTGCTGCTAAATTATACTACTAAATGCTGAATTTTATTGTTAAATTATACTAAATGCTGAATTTTATTGTTAAATTATACTAAATGCTGAATTTTATTGCTAATACTGCTAAATGTGGAATTTTGCGGCTAAATTACACTGCTGGATGCTGAATTTTATTGTTAAATTATACTGCCAAATGTTGAATTTTTTCTGAAATATTTAATTCTCTAAATTTTATTGCCAATCGCAAAATGCTAAATTCTATCACCAAATTCTAAATTCTATTGTGAAATGTTAAATTCTGTTGCTAAATGTTAAATTCTGTTGCTAAATGTTAAATTCTGTTGCTAAATGTTAAATTCTGTTGCTAAATGTTAAATTCTGTTGCTAAATGTTAACTTCTGTTGCTAAATGTTAACTTCTGTTGCTGAATGTATCATTCCATTGATAAATGTTGCATTCTATTGATAAATGTTGCATTCTATTGATAAATGTTGCATTCTATTGATAAATGTTGCATTCTATTGATAAATGTTGCATTCTATTGATAAATAGTGCATTCTATTGATAAATGTTGCATTCTATTGATAAATGTTGCATTCTATTGCATTATTAAATGCTGAATTGCATTATTAAATGCTGAATTGCATTATTAAATGCTGAATTGCATTATTAAATGCTGAATTGCATTATTAAATGCTGAATTGCATTATTAAATGCTGAATTGCATTATTAAATGCTAATTCTTATTTCTAAATTTTAAATTGTACTGCTAAATTTTAATATACTAAATGCAACTTTTTAGTTTTCTGAAATTTCTCTCATTTCTGAAAACTTTGACTTAAACGTAGAAAACTTCGAGTTTAGGGAAAAATTTTTACACTAAAATACGGAAAAAATTCTGGGGCTGAGTGAGAATTTCGACTTAAACGGATATCGGAGTTCGACTTATCGGGAATTGCAAAAGGAACCCCGAAAAAATTATGATTTGACATAGAAATAGTAGGGGGAAAATTTTGTTCGAGTGCTAATCCTGAAAATCCTGAAGCGGATTACATGCAGACGCTTGCGATGGTTGGGACATGTTTTCCATCACGGCGGATTGCTACGAGATGTGATGGGAGGCAGGATTGAATTGAAAAGGCCTGGGAGAAGGCCCAGAGTCACCTGGATCCCACATTGATGATTGTGGCGTCATCTATTAAGCATTGATGACACTTAATGCAATGCAATGGTATTTAAGCCTCTCAATATTTGCATTCCACGGGGAGGAAAAAAATTTGTTCCCTTGGGGAAAATGAAAGTTTTAATGCGTAATATTGAACTAATAAGTCAGTAATAAAAAAATTCCTACTCCACACTGTTTCTTTTTAAAACGGTTTTTCACCGCACCGTCTGTTAAATATTGATGAACACTAAATACAGTTGAACCTCGTTATAGCGCAAACCCCCGCATAGCGCCACAAATTTTGTGTTAGAAAATTTTACTTTCTCATAGGCACCCCCCCCCCTTCCCAATGGCCACTTCTTAAGCCGAGTCATGGCATAGCCAGGAATCAGAAAAAGCTTACATTCTGGTGTGGTCTATTTTGGGAATTATAATGTAAAAATCACGTTGTAAAATGCCAACTATTGTTTGGGTGTCGGACTCATACCACGAAAGACCGGGTTCGAACCCCACCTTGTTGATACAGTGGTGGTCGGCTGAAATTGTTTTTCTGTGCTTCTCAACTTCGAGGCGATCTCCCCGTTAAAAAGTCTCGCCTCAGAGACCAACAGGCCTAAAAAACGGTAAAATCTTCAATCATTACATTTCATTCGTAGTTAGAAAAGTTGATGACAGCTGGCATCACTACACATAACAGGAATCACACAGAAACAAAATTCACGTTAGGTTCACATCACGTTCACGAACATTCCGGCATGTACCAATTCGTTAGATATTCCGTAGGGGCATGTGTACAAGGTGCATGTACGGTTAAGTAGTATTAGTTCTTTTGCAGTCCAGTAGATTGCATTGGTATCGCATCACATTTACTAGTACTGGATAAAATTGTTCGAGTATATTCTCTCAGCTGCAGTTTCTGTTGCTATAAATGGGAGTCCATGGCAGACACCAAGATTTCCTGAGGGTCCACGACTATACGAGTATTTGGAAACCGCTGGTTTAGACGTATCTTTTATGTGCATCTTTTTTTTCAGACACCTCGGTGGACACTGCCTGTTGCGGAATTTGTATTTGTAGAGTATAATCCCGTTATAGCGAAAATCTCATTTTAACGAACACTTTTCTGATCTCGGAACAATGCGAAAACCTGGAATTTCTTTGTAACGAAATTTCATTATAACAAAGCGATTTCTCCGGTCACTTTCAGTTTGTTGTAACGGGGTTTGACGGTATTGTAAAATATTTGTCAAGAAAAAAAAATTACAGATTAAAAATGATAAAAAAAATTTCTCTTCATTTTGCTTTCGTACTTATAAAATGTGTAGCTGAATTCATGCAGAATTAAATCATTTCAGAGGTAAGTGTATGTTTCTCTCAAGTAGAAATATTCAAGTAATTGTAGAGAGTGTGTACAATTTTACGAATTTTCTCAACTTATAATTGAATGCGTAGTAAGACACTGACGATATATGTTCAACAATTCATTGTTCTGGCCATAAAACCAATAATTCGGCAATTAATTTAATCAGAGGAATGAATTTGAATTTGAATACTGTGTGAGATACAGTAATTCATAATAAACATGGGAATTTATGTAACGGAGATCTATGAAACGATAGTCTGGCCATGATCCGATATAACGCGAAGCTTTGTTGTATAACACTATAATTTTTTCCCCCTCTTCGTTTTTCATATACCCTGATAGTGATATTTTTTTCCACATATGATACATCTTCCTACTATATGCATATAAAAGTGAAAGTGACAGCAGATTTTGTGAGGGTAAAAAGAGAAATATACTTTGTACTCACTGTTTTATGTATTATACTGCTCCACTCTTTCATTGGTTTAGTGTTTCCTTCCCCCTTTCCTCTTCTACTTTCTTTTCCTTTTTCTAAAGGGACAAGGTTACCATATTTATCGCCGATTCGTCAAGTAGGGATCATCCGAATTTGTTGCCAATCACTTGTAATTGAAGGAGTTAAATTTGCGTTCGACTGTACTAGATAATATCCTGTCAAAATTTTCATTCCGTGGTGAGAAACAGTTTCGTTCACGCGTGGAATGACAGTTCTAACGTGTAGCCCGAGTGGCGCCGTGCGGTAAGATGCTTGTCTTCCACTATGAAAGCTATCATCAAGATACCTGGATTCGAATCCGGCATAGAACGTTAGAAGCAAGTTCTGTGCCTAAGGAGACCACCGGTGGATGGAGCGTTCATTTCCCACCCAACTCCTCTGGTTGGAAATTCGTATGGCGATATCTGACCGGAGTTGGGGTGCGGTAAAGTAAAGTAAGTACGTGAAAGGCGAGATAATACGTCCGTGCAAAAGAAAGCTCTTACACTTTTTTTTTTTAAATTCACCGCGACATGTGTTTGGTAATAAGTAAAATATAAAACTTTAAATACTTCAAAAATAACAAAAAAATTGTGGTAAATTAATTTTATTATTTTCAAAAACAGAACTTGATCTTTAATTCTTTGAAACAAATGCTCTCGAAACTAATTCCTTGAAACAAAAATTCCACAAACCTCCCAACTTTCACTTATGAAAAAAATCAGTCATACTCAAACATTTATAACCCATCAAACGGGAACTCCCTGCAGCGGGGAAAACTCTATCCCGAACAATTATTTTAGTTCGGGTAGAATAAAATTATTTCCATCGGATTAATTTAATAAAATGCAAGTCATCACCGACCCGATATAAAGCTCTCGCCTCTTGCCGGCTTTCCCCTCACTAATGGACCGTGGGAGGATTTTTACCCCAAAGATGAGGGGAAAAAAAACTTACATCGAGTAATTTTAATCCATGCATTAAATTTTAATCTACATACTAGAGGGAGGAAAAGGAAAATTTAGTTTAAGTTGTTCCAATAGAAGAACGGAAAAATGTCCTCGGATTAATAATCCGCAAATGCCGCAGGGAGGATTAGGAGGAAATTAGGAAAAATTTAAATGAATTGTTCCTGAGGATATATAATGAAGGGGGGAATGTTGGATGTGGGTGGATGTGGCTAATTCCATGTTGCAACATCAGCAGCCACTTACGCATGTGTATTTTTTTTTTGTGTTACCATGTAAGAGAGGTTAGTTTTAAATTCCTCTCTTATTCGCTGACGTTAAGCTTTTGCTACTTTTTCCCACGAAACAAAGAACAATTTAAAAAAATATATAAATTTTTTTTCTAGGACAAATTAGTTTCCTCTCTGTATATATTGGAAACGGTTTCTGTCCTCAAAAATTGTGTTTAACGTGAATTAAAAGATTAACGTAATTCTAATATTCGGCTTTGAAATTATTTTTAAGTGAAGTTTTAGTTCAGTTTTTTTTTTGTATTAACCGCACTATTTATGTCAAATACCGCGTAGGAAGTGAATGAAGTTTGTTAAGTGGATATTTTATAAATATATATTAATTAGTGACTCTATTTAAAAAGCATTTACAAAAAAAGATAATTTTTAGGGTTCATTTTTAGTGTTTTGTTTCGGTGTTAAATGAAGTTTCTGAGACTTTCACCAAAATCCTGGGTTATGAAATTTAGTTGAACTCCACACATGATGGGATATTATTAACCTCTTTAATGTTTCTGTTCTCGCTCCTTGTTTCGATAAAATGAATTTTTTTTCCTCCCTAATGCAAGAATCCAACAAAAAGTGGAAGCCTGTAGTTTTTGTGAAAAGAAGAGGAGATTATTTTCTAGTTAGATCATTTTTTTATAATCTTGCACAAACAGGCTTTAGTTATTCGATAACAAAGACGACGTGGTACTGTGTAATGATTGAATATTAGTCATTATGGTAGGTAACGATTTTCGGCAGAGGAACAAGTATTTGATATCTCATTTGTTTCTCGTATTAAAACAAGCCTCGTTTATTTTTTTAAACTACAGATTTTAAAACTTACGCTAGGGACCGCTTATATAACTTCGTTAACTGCTATTCGTTAAATAAATAAATGTATATATATATATTGCACACATGAAGCTCATGCCGAGCGACCTTTTCCTTCGCTCCTGAATTGAATCCCCCTCCACTTAAACTAAGTATTTAGATCCTAACACCATACATAAATCAACGACGTCGAATGAAACACTCATCAGACAAAATATACTAAATGAGGAATTGATCCTCAAGTTTATTCATCTTTTCGAAAAAGAACCATTGGATATAATGCATGGCCGTAATTAGGATTTTTGTCCCCCCCCCCCCACACACACAAAACTTTAAAATTTGATAATTTTATATAACAGTGTTCTTTTTCCCCCCACCTAAAACTGCCGCTCAATTAATTTTGTTACAAGGGACACTTGCAGCCCTCTTGTTCCGGCTCTGTATAAAGTAATGGACAGATAACTATATAATGCCTAATAAACTGCTAGCGAACCATATAATGCCGAATTATCATAGGCGTAAACTTGTACCCAATCCATGAGCACAAGCCCACTCAATATTTGCCACCGTTACTGTAATACCAATACAAATACTAGGTTTGCGTCTTCCTCCACCCGACAATATTTTTAAGCCCTCTCAACAGTTTCAGAAACTTCACGTCTTTGCATATTGTACTTGGTATCATTTTGAATTTGGTAACGCACTTGCCAGTTTTGAATATATATTCATCATAATTATTAGTTTTTTATTGCTCTTATTGGGTTGCTGTAGTTTAAATGTACTGGGTGTTTCAAAAAGAATCACCCGATTTGAAATGCGTGTATTACGAAAAATATTGAACACATAGATACTTAAGATTAATTTTATATTACATGGCTAATCATAAAGTTTTTTTTATAAACCAAATTAAAGGTGCTCAATATGTCCACCTTGGGATGCATGGCATATTGTTTATACGGCAGTCAAATTCGTCCCAAACTTTAGCGAGCACGTTCGCATCCACTGTTTCCACGACTGCTGTTATTCGTATATTCTGTTGTTATCGTTCTGCTAATGCGGCTGGAAGGGGAGGCACATAAGCGTAGTCTTTTATGAACCCCCACAAGAAGAAATCGCACACTGTGAAGTCCGGCGATCTTGGAGACCAGTGATGTTTAACTAAATCGCCAGGTCCTGTACGGCCGATTCATCGTTTAGGAATGCGATTGTTCGAAAATTCTCGACCGTCCAAGCTCCAGTGTAGTGGTGCCCTGTCCTGCTGGAAAATGAAGCCATCCGAATCGGTTTCGAAATCGGTTTACAATCATGGAAGAAATCTGCGGAGATGCTGACGCAGAGATCAGATGGATGATATGTGAAATTCACACACACAAGAGGTTTTTCCCAGAGAATAACATTTTCTTCTCGATCCTGTTGTAATAGGTAACCCCATTGTATATATATAGATATGTATCGGAATGGAAGTGCTTGTACGACAACAAATATCTGAAAGGGGAATGCTTTTTACCCGCAAAAAATGGTTGGAGACAGAGAAAGAGCTTACGATGACTGCTTTTATTTTCTTTTATGCGCTTAATGGACCATAAAGCATCACGACAAAAGCATAACCCGCTTGTCTATGCAAATATTGAAACATTTCCTTTTCCCTTAAATGTAGGATTGCTCCTAAAGAACATCTGAAGGTGGATTTCTCGAATATCTTCCACTGATCCTTCAGATGCGGCATTTTCTTGATTCGTGCTTGTTTAGAGAAGGAATACTGGGCACGATATCCCGTTATAAAAGAAATAGTTAAAACAATATTGTTAGCATTCATAATTTGCTTTATATTCCTAATATTAGGAATGAATATGTACCGATTGAATATTTCATACGTTTTCATAGAGCTTTCATGTGATCTTAAACGAATTGAAGGCAGAGAAAGATCAGCTTAGAGAAGGGGTTCCCAACCGGGAGTCATTGCCCTGTGGTCCTTGGATATTTTAAGGGGACCACGGGTGGAAATCAAATGGAAGAGGAGCCATGGTGGGTGTTTAAGGGGACAAATCACACCATGAAAAAAAAATTCGGATGAGAAAAAAAAATCAAGCGTTTAAGTGCAATATGGTCAGGGGAAAAAGTGTGACTTTTCAGCAGAATTAAGTGACCATAGAACCAGGGCAATCTTAACACATGGGGCCATCCGGGCACGGGTCCGAACAATCTTATGTCCAATTGAGGGCCTATATGATGAGATCTGGTACTATGATATTCGAAAGTGTGTAAATATGTAAAACGTATATTCTAGCTAAGTATGAGGCCCTATAACATAATTATGATTGGGAGCCCCATGGCCTTGCACAGAATTTCTAATTACTAATACCTAGGATTCGGAGATGAAACCGGGATCCAAACTGATTTATATAATTTTTCTAATCTATAAATTTACACACACAAAAGAACAATCTAAAAATTATAAATTGCCCGCCCCTGGACAGAGGCGTATTTGCAGGGAAAGGGTGGGCTAAGCGGGACATAACCTAGGGCGGCAAGTTCGAGAAGAAATAAGTAAGAAGTCAAGAAAATTAGACTGAAGACCAGGAGGAGGGTGGCGAAATCATAAATTCACCTTTGCTCCCGGATAAGGGGTGATGGTGGTCAGGGGGGGGGAGGGTTGCATTAGAAAAAAATATGATTCCCCTGGTGTATGATCTGTTGTTCATAGAGAAGGGATACCTGGACATATTAAAAGAGTGGCACCTCTTTCTCGAACCGCTTAAAGCTGGTACTCGATTCGGGGTTATGCCCATCTCTCCATGACACTACTGGCAGAATATTTGCAGCGTCCGATTTACTTTCTTTTTCCGTATACAACTAGGGAGTGGGTTGGAGAATGCAAACACATGCACACATACATGGTGTTTCAAAAATATCGGGATAAACGTTCGGGGTAGGTAGATATCATCTAAAGCATAGTTTCCCAATCTTTTTTGTCCCACATCGCCCCTTCTTCAGAAATGTTTTTCCCCCATCACCCCCCAACGCAATCTAATCCATAGGATCCAATGTTATACCCGTAGCTTCTGCCGCCCCCTGGAACTTTCCATCGTCCCCAAGGGGGTGTTACCACCCACGTTGGGAATCACTGATCTAAAGGAATGATATTCGCATAGGAAACCACGTCCGGAAACACCAGTGTAAACTGATAGGCGGCATTTTCCGTCAGTACGCTAGTGGTAAAACTTCCGAAATTTCTGGTTTTCTTATTTGAGTGGTAGCCACCGTACGAGGAGTATCGTTATTCGAACACAGAGCTGGCAAATGACTGATGGACGAGCCGTTCAACGAATTCATCGAGATCGCTTCCCATACAAACATGCACTCGGACAACGTACGTTCGCATCTGTACATCAGAGTTTCTAGAATTATGGGACATTTAGAGGTAACTAGTACTCCATTTTCAATAATTATGTCCAATAAATATTTTCCCACTTGTTCCTCTGCTACCAAGCGGACTTGCTACACTTTTACGGCCGTATTCACTGACACAGTTTAACTGCAATCGCAGGTCAGTGAATACGGCCGTTAGGAAATAAAACTACAGTAATTATCAATATATTACTATAGATCGAAGTTGTTTTCATTTGGAGTTTGAAAATAAGAAAATCTCACCAGGAGGATGTTGACGAGTGGCTTGAGGAGCTAACGGGCCCTTCGCCTTGCGATAAGCTTCGCATTTTCTTCGGTGAAAATCCAGCGTGAACGGTTTCTGCGCCCTCATTGGTCTTGCTAGCCATACGCTGCCTGCACAAGTCCTAAAATTAAAACAAATTCGCATCCATGAATATCAAATAATGTACATTTTAAAAGTCAGCTGACATCAGCAACTCTACAAGTTATCGGTGAATACTTCAACAGTCAAAATTTGATTTTTGTGTGGGTAAAATCCAATTTATGAGTATTTACTCTGAGAAAATAATATTTTACACATGTATATTTGATACTACACTCGATTAGGCAAATGAATGGAACTGAGGAATCATTAAGTAGTATGGATATAATTTTTTAGCCAGTCAAAAATATTATGACCCTTGAAAGACCCTACGGATAAGCAAGAATTCCCTAAGTAACCCTAACAGGATATTGGATGATGCTTCCCTCTTCCAATATGTTTTTTAAAAATAAGAAATTCATCCCAAAATTTACTATGGATCTTGGTGAAATGGAAAAACAAAAATTAAACTCATCGCATATGAATCCTGTTATAATGAAAATTTTTAGAGCGAAAAGAAGAAATATTCAGGACACAAAAGAAAAAAGAGATTCCCCCGTTTCAAGAAAACTCATCGAGATCTAAGCAAATAATCACCGGAAAATTAAAATAATATGCGTATTTTACAGAGCACTTCACCAAGTAATATTTGTCTTACTGTCCCGGATCGGAAATAAGATTCATCTCATAACGTAAGAGGCGAAAAAAACGGAGAGATATTGAATCGGAGGAAAATCAAAAATCTATAAAAATTCCAGAATACACCCGAAAAGACAAAATCATATTTAAATTACACCAAAGGCCATTTCTCTCAACAAGATCCAAAAAAAAAAAACACAACCTTATTTTACTCTCCTTCAAGTGCTAAATTAAACGTATATACGGAACAGGAGAGAGAAGACGGAGTCAGACGAAGAGGCACTTCACAAGAAGACACCAAATAAAAGAAATAATTTCGATCAGAATGCTGTAATTATTACGGTGATTGAAGCTTTTCAAATACGGGCTCCCACAGCCGTCTTTCTTTCAGAAAACCGGTAAGGTTGACAGAAGGCCGGAAATGGTGGTTAGAAGGGGGGTGGGAGGAGGATAATATATTAAGGAACCGGAAAATCCGGTTTGGAGGTCTGAAGGGCGGGAAAAGCTTGGTAAGAACCGGTCTGACTAGACCATGGGACATTGAACAAGGATTGTGGGGGTGGAGGGGGGGGGAGAAAGAGGATGGTACCCACATGTAAGAAGAGGAATGCTTTATAATTGCTGGGGACACTAGGAAAAGAGGATTTTATAGAGGCTAAATTAGCTTCTATTGTTCTAAGAGAAGCGCTGAGAATGGAAGGTGACGGTGGAAGTTGAGAACCTCTACAGCTTTCGTCGTTCAGTCAACCATGCCTGGTCCTAAAATCTAACTCCGTGAATTCAAACAATGGATTTAATGAAAACTAACCCGACCTACTCTTCCCCTCCATTTCTATTTCTAAGAATTCTCTCTCTCACGCGTGGTACGACAACAACATCAACAACAACTGAGAGAAATTCTGTCTTCACCACCTCTCCCCCCCCCCTTTTCCAACTTGGAGGTTTTAAGGACAAAGAATTCGGTTTACCCGGAGTTTTGAATTGCTGTAACCTAAGGAAACGACGAGAGTTTTGAAGGGATGATTTGCCGCAAGGCTTAACCCGAAAGCTGTCGCTCCTCGAAGCATTGAAAAGGAGATATGCGTGTGTATGAAGAGGGGCACACGTACTGGAGGGACTTGAGCAAAAGCTAAATGTGGAATGGAGGGGGTAAGAGGAGAGGGGAAAATGTTGAAGAGAGGGATTCTATGTGCGGAAATTTCCCCTTTACCATCATCGTTAGCGAAGTCAGGATTGCCTCCAAATTGGTGATTCCGGTACAACATCGGCATGTGCATGTGTGCTCGCCTATGTATAAGAGTCGTGGGTTGTTTTCTCTGCTACGCGTTACTCACCCAAGCGATGGTTTGTTCCTCTGAGGGTAGAGATATAGAGATATATATATATATATATATTCTACTTCTCTCTCTCTTTACTCTACTGATCACAAACGTGTATGTGTTGTGCTTACACACACATATCCCGCTATTATACACTCTTGAAGTAGACCATGTTTTGGGAATAAATTCGGGGCAAGCGACGCTTTTAATGGATGTGAATGTGGTCTAAGGAGGATGGAGAGCGAGAGAGAGACCGAATCCGTGTTTTAGGGTCGTGCTGCAAGGGATTGAATACTTCTATAGGGAGGCTTTTGTTATGGGATTTAGAGATAGGCGGTAAAAGGTTTGCTTTTACTTGAGAATCCTCTACTAAGTATACTAAGTAGTTGAACATATCGAGAAACAAACGAGAATGTAGATGGAATTGAGATGATTATGTGTAAGTGAACAATTGTTGTGGGATCGTATATTTTAGTGAGATTTTCCAGCTAGATCGGATCTAATCATTTTTCAATAGAACTTACAATATTGATGTCAATCCAGCATTGTCTTGTAGATGTAATTCATGTAATTAAAGTGGAATTTGATTTAGATATCTCGAAACTATCGGATCCTGTGAACAGTTTGTTCTTACGTGAAAAAATAAAGGGTGAATACATGGCTGGAAGCATAATTTTCTATCACCGTTTCCTGATTTGATACTTTTTTTTTGCTTTGAAAAAAAAAGAATGTCCACTATACACCTTATCTTTTTCATGTTCTGCAAATTTTATTTATGTCAACATGATTTAGAGAACTGTCAAAGAGATCGAAATCTGCTGGAGGAAGTCCCGGCAAATAAGGTGCGTGAACAGTTGCGCGTGAACTCATTGAAACGTCTTCATTCTAAAACGGACACATGAGATCTCTGAAAAAGATCTCAACAGATCCTTTGTGTTTAAACAGACTTGTATTTCTAGAATTTAAAGAATCATCTTGCACACGTTTTGACATCAAGGGTGCTATAAACATCCACAACAGTGATTGCTTTGTGACATTACGGCCACCGAATGAGGTCAACTCATTCAGTACAAAAGCGGGATATGTTTTACAGACACATCTACGCTCAATCAAACACATGCCATTTTTATACAACTTGCTGCAGACCATGCAAAGATACTTAACAGAATTGATCGACTAACATGATGAAACAAGAGTAGTAATTTCACCACTTTGAAGTAATTCGTATTTCCGAAGATGATGTCACTCTCCGCTGATCATACGAAGGTTTCGACAACTGTCTGATGCGAAGATGAATTCAGGAAAGAAAATTCAACTATTTCTGCGGGGAACTGAACCCACGTCTTCTCACTCACTCTGGCGAGCGCTCTTGATGAAAGCTTCGTACGATCATTGGAGAGTGATATCAACTGATAAGTCGCCATCTAGTGACATTGTCAGTATTTGTGAGCTTTGGTCTGAGTTAAGTCTGACTGCCCATGTACAAATACAAGGGCCACAACAGACAAATTGCCCAACAAGGTGGCTGAAAAATACCCCCCCCCCCCATAAAAATATGGATGTCAAATATAACTAAAATACAGCAACCCAATGTGAAAAACATTCATCTCGAAAATAATTAATATATAGTGATGCTAGTGCTGGTGGATGTCTGATTATTTCGGAAACATACAGTCATGACTCCTTTCTTTTTTTTTAGTTATTTAATAGAAGAGAGAGAAGAGAGAGAGATTTTTAGCACATGTTCGGTCGACAGTTGGAGACAGACTGAACTCCAATACCAGAAGACACTAGATAATGCCTAGCTAGTGAGTGGCATAAAAAACATAGTAAAAATATAAAAATTGCGTAAGACAAGCAGTGTCACAAATAATATATAATACACTGCCCATAAAAAAAACATTTTGTCTTATCTAAGTATGGAGAGCATCTCGACTATGCCTATTGTACTTGTTAAACGTATCAATTGTGCTAGAATCCACGACTCCAGGAGGAAAGCCATTCCATTTATTAACAACCCTATCTCGGAAAAACTACAACACCACAACCTGGAATTGTCCTTAATAAACGATACTAGTGTCTCTGTTGCCGAAGCAGTTGATTGACGGTGTATTAATAACGTTCCCGTTTAGCGCACACTACCTCTAAGGAGAAAGATTCGTTGACTTCGTAGCTTAGTGGTCTAACGCGCTCATCCGTTAAGTGAGAGGACGTGGTTTCGATTCCCCGCAAATATTCAGTTGAATTGTCTTTCCTGAATTCATCTTCTCATCAGCCAGCTGCTGAAATCTGTGAAAAAATTCGTATTTCGACCGTCAGACAGCATTCTTTGTGGGCCAAGGAAAGAAAAGATATTTAGGAATGGCCAAATGTTTTACATGAACGACTAACATGATGAAATTTCCTGACCTCAGACACCACCATAAGGAAAAAAAGAATACGAAAAAAGTCTTCTTTACAATGTTTTCAGGAAATCGGGAAGAATAAAAAGCTTGAATGAACTGTGAAATCCAGTATACATAATAATGAAGGACATTTGTTCCAAATGAAGCTATTGATTTGCTTTCAACGTATTAAATCCTCGTCACGTATAACAATGAATTCACTGGTTTTTTTTTTTAATGTATTTTTTCTTTCATTGCAAGTCAAATAAGATGCTCGAAAGAATTTAACATGCACCAAAGGAGACAGAGAGAAAGGAAAAAATAGGGAAAAAAACCCCAAAAAACAAGAGAAAATATCCGGTGTTTTTTCTAACCCCGAAATTCTTTTCTACCTGTTCCTGAGCCAGGTTTTTGTTTTCAGGGATCTCTATTTTTTTTGCTGTTCCTTTTGCTTCAATGAGATTCGCATCGTAATTTATACAAGTCCGCAAAACATTTTATTCTTGTGTTTTCTTTAGGGGTTCTTTTTTTTAAGTTTATCTATTCTTATGTCTTCTCATTGTCACCAAAATTGCACTCCAGAGGGTTTCTGTCAGTAAAGAAAGAAAAAAAGGGTTCGAATGGACTATTAACCCGTCCACTAATGACAAAAAATTGAGATGTAAAGAGGGGTCGTATAGTAATTAATTCATATTAATAATCAATCGGGAAATCGGTTTTTTTTTTTGAAATTACTCCTATCTATTGACAAATTATGTTATGTTTCTCTTTTATTAGACTATGAGAAGTGTGGTTGTTTAAATTTAGAAATTATTTATATTTTCATATATGCATTAATACAAGTATCACGATCATGCGAAATCACATTTATTTTTCACAATAAAAATGTGAATGTGACAAAATTTTAAATAAATCCCAAAATATTTTTCTGTATGTGAAAAAATTATGCTCTTGATGCAAAGAAATGTTTTCATTCCTAATTGAAAGAGGAATGAATGGAATTTCACAAATGGCATTATTATAGGCAGGGTTTGCTCTCTTTAAGCGGGGGCCGAGGACTGGATTTTCAAGAGTTTTTTATGGTGTAAAGTTTTAGTAGAAAAAAGAAAAAACCCGGGGCAGCAGGGCTAATAAATTTAAATTGGAAAACAAAAAATAATGATTCTTTCAAGGGCTCCCGGGTTGGTAAATTTATACCGGGAAAAATAAAAAGTAAAGATTCCTTCTCCGGGTACCAGGCCCAGTAAGTTTATATTGGAAAAATAAAAAATGATGATTATTTCTCAAGGCTCCAGGACTAAATATTTATATTGAAGAAACAAAAAAGAATGATTCTTTCTCCGGGGCTTCAAAGCAAGTTAATTTATATATAAAAAAAACAAAAGGTAATGATTCTTTTTCCTGGCACCAGGGCCAGTAAATTTATACTGTGAAAAAAACAGGAAAAAAATATTCTTCTTGGGCCTATTGTGATAGTAAATTGATACATGTTGGAAAAACGAAAAGTAATAATTCTTTCTCCGGGCCCCCCCTGGACTAAAAAATTTATATTGAAAAAACAAGAAAGTAATGATTCTTTTCGGGGTCTCGGGCTAGTAAGGTTTATGTTCGTGAAACTAAAAATAATGATTCTTTCTTTCCGAGGCTTCAGGTCTAAATCCATGTGAACCTCTCCAGAGTGAAGGCTGTCAAGGAATAAAAGGGAAATTATTTGGGTTAACTATCATACACTAACAATATCAATCAGGATATATATCAATTGAATCGAATTAGTAGCTTCACGTCAAAGAATGTCCATGCAATCATCACAAAACGACCAAAAATACAATTTCTACATCATTGAATTTACCTGCAATATTCATTGAGTCGTTTCTAATTTGTATATTTTTGAAATTGGAAATCTCAGCATGAATTAATTTTCAGATTTTTCCGATTCAGGTAAAAAAAAAAATATATTTTAATATAATTTCTGCAACGATATCTCTTATTCCTCCACGAAAAACGACAAACAAAAGATCAATTGAAAAATGATTGACTATAGATTTTTTTTTTGGAAATCTCTAATTCTATAATTTATAATCAATCCCCTAAATTAAATTAATCGATTAAAATAGAATGTAAAGAAAGAAATTCCAATGACAAAAAGAAATGCAAAATGGAAGAAGAATTCCTATTGGAAAAGAGAGGAAAAAACGTTAAAGAGCTTAAGCATAAAAATTTCGAAAGCTTTCTACAAAAAAAGAAATTTCTTTCCTTTTTTTTTTTAAACTTGTATTGTTCCAAGAAAAAGAAATTGGTGAAAAAAGAAAAGAATAACTAAAATAAATACATTGTTTTTGGACGTAAACAAAGCTGGAATGCGTGAATGACAAAAGTGCGAGCTCTTTCTCCTACAATAGTTTTCCCCCTTTTTTACCTCGTTTTTTGTTGAAAAATCGGATTTTAACAAATAAGGATAAAAAAAAAAAAATTGAGATAAAATCGTTTGGAATTTAAACGTCTTTTTCTTCTTTGAATAAATATATGAAGATAAGAAGAAAAGAAGTACGATGTATGTATGTATGAGGCGTAGTCACACGTTTGTGTTGTGTCGCTTATGCATGTTATGATGTATTGCTCGGTTTCATTTCAAAAAAAGGTGTCTTCGTGTTCTCCTAAAGTCATTCTTCCGCTTTTCCGAAGGCTTAGTTCGTTCGTCCTGAGGACTTGAGTATGCTGTGAGGCAGGCGCATCTTCAACCAGTTGCTCGCGAGCACCACGGTGTTCTCTGAAATACCCGGAGTGCTCGAGGCTCGTGTCCGATTTCTTGCTCGCGAGCACTTGATCAACGTTCCAATTAAGTACTTTGTAAAAATTTTATCAGTGGGTTGAAATCCTCCTAATTGTATGCATTTGTACAGGCCAGTAGCCAGAAAATTTCGTTCGGGGGGGGGGGCACCAGAGTGATAGAAAAATAGATTTGACTACCTTTTTTACCTTTTTTGGGGCATTTTCTCACATTTCGGGAGGGGGGGGGGTGAGGGACCAAATCCCCAAGTCTCCCCGCTACGGCTTTGCATTCATATGTCAAATTTGCCGTAAGGGGTGCTCTTCTTTTGATGATGGATATCAGGCAGTGCTCGCGACTGGAAAAAGATTGAAGACCTCCGCTGTAAGGTTTTGGGAGACCATACCTACAGAGGGACATGGACTTGGTTGAAGCGGTGCAGAGAGGAGCTACGCGTGTGCTTGTTGGGCACACGGAGCTTGAGTTATGAAGAGAGAGACTTCATTTTTTGAGTATGTTAACATTGGAACAGCGCAGGTGTCTGGGAGATACGATCGAAGTGTTCAAAATTTTCAACGGGAGGGATAGGATGGACCATGAATTTTCACCAGTCAGTTTATGCGCATAGTTAGGGCTAATTTTTTCTGGGACTTACAGTTTAGGGGCAATTTTTTTTAAAAAGCTCCTAATATCGATACCACTGTGGGGTTCGAACCCCACAGTGGTGGTCAGCTGAAGTTGGTTTTCTGTGGTTCCCAACTTCAAGGCGCAAATGCGGGCCGATCTCCCCGTTAAAAAGTCTCGCCACAGAGAGCAACAGTCCTACAACGATGAATCATTCAATCATAACACTTCACTCATAGTTGGAGAAACTGGTGGCAGATGGCAGCACTACACATAACAAGCATTACAGAGAAACAAAAAAAAACTTCACGTCAGGTTTCACTATACGTACACGCACATTCCCGCATGTACCGATTCGTTGGGGGTTCCGCGGGAGGGGGGTGTGGGCGGGGTGCATGTGTGGTGTAGCAGTAGTAGGTAGGGCTCGGGGATCCATGATGTTCTTAAGTCAGCCACCTCGTTGGGCAATTTGCCTGTTGTGGCGTTGTATTTGTATTTGTATTAATACGCCGTCGATCGACTGCTTTGAGTAAGAGACACCAATATCGATTGGTAAGTATCAATTCTAGGTTGTAGTGCCGCAGGGATTTTCTCGCCAATAGAATTTTTAATAAATGGAATAGCTTACCTCCGGGGTTTAATAAATTCTAACACAATTGACACTTTTGAACTCCTATTCTGGTGGAGGGAGCCATGAAAGGTCATTTACCAAGTTAAAGCATGGATTCTTAACCAGGGGTCCTTGGAGTGACTTCAGGGGTCATAGAAGATGATTTATGAGAAGGGAATTAACTCACTAAATACAGTATGTAGGCTTTCATGGCTGAAGCATATAAGAGTATCCGTAGTTTTCGGGATGTCGTGCAGTATTTGAGGCTTTTTATCAGCACACGCAGTGCCGTAACTAGCCATTCCTGTGCCCTGTGCAAGAATTTGCATTTAGGCCCCCTTCTGGGCCTCCCTTTCAAATGGGTCCTGTGCGGTAATTACGGTACTGAGCACGCTACGTTCGACACACTATCTCGGTGGACATCATCGTAGTTGGTACCACAAAGCAAAGAGATGAAACGATGTCCTCGGAAGACCGTCGACTATCGATGTTACCGATACGTCTCTTGTTTCTGATCACAAGAATTACGATACAGATTCGGCTGAAGCGCCAGTAGATCACGCTCTACAGAGGAAATTGTTTCGTCTCTTTACTTACCGTCACTTGCACCAATGATGTCCACCGCAGTAGTGGGAGATATAAAAAGCCTCGAACACAGCATAACAGCCCGAAAAGTATGGATACATTTTAATCATTGTTTTTACACTGCTATGTACAGAATATTATTTTGTAAAGAGGTCTGTGGCTTTCATTTTATTTGCACGGAGGCAGGAAGAAGGTCCGTGGACTTCATCTTGCTGGCACAAATTATCCGTAAAACACAAAACGTTTAGAACCCCTGGTCAAACCTTTTCCAAAGGAAGAATTGAAAGAGAAAAACTGAAAGAAAGCAGCCATCAAGAAATTATCAACCAAAAAAATTTGCACTGAAACAAAAATGGAGAAATTCTGAAAAGTTATTTATAAGCCTTAATAAAAAAACTCATTCTCAAATTTCCGCCCTCTTCCCTTAAAAATCAAATTACCCTCTTGTGGGACGTGGGCTCCACGTTGGGAATCACCGGGTTACTTTGCATTTATGTTTTTCATTGTAATATGTTAAAAAAACAATCATCCTCTTACAATATACAGATAACTAAAAACTTCTTTCTGTGATGCAACTTTTAGTATAAGAAATATTAATTCATAAGGAAGATAATACAAAAAATGTCCAAAATTATACCCAAGTTTTACCAATTACTGTTATCCGGTTTTCGGTACATTATGAGTTACTTATCCCGACCCGGCGAATGTGATTCGCCATACGGGGGTTTCGGTATACTATAATGAAGTCGTAAATTCGAAAAAAATTTCTACATGAACTTACAATGAAATTATTTTTTTTGAAAGAAGTCTCCACACCGTGCAAGATGTTTTCCTTAATTTTAAAATTTTAGCGAACTATTATAACAACAGTGTTAACTGAGGTTACTGGGCATTCCTTCGTTCTAAGTACCCGGTATCTTTCAGAGTTACCAGAAGTACGATACGCTCACACGCGCCGAGAAATACTCGTACTCGACAAACATTTACTATACACTAGTATATAACTTATAGTGAAGGGTTGTGGATAGTGTAAAGGGGTTTTACAGGCACGAATTCATAGCGGAAAACAACATGGAAGTTGGACGCTGTTCCCCTGTCCTAGAGCCCAAGTCGATGCTTTACTGATGTTTACGAAGGTGTTCATCCGCGTCATTGGATGGACTAACATGTTCTAGTAATCCATTAAGTTACATGCTCTCTCATTCACTCTCTCTCTCTCCTGGACGTCAGTCTGCTTTTGCCTAATCTTCTAAGTGCCATCAATTTCAGGTGTTCGTTCCATGTACAGCGGTGAGAGCAGCGGGAGCGAAGAGAGTGAGAGGTTCGGCCTGTCACTTTAATTCGGAATAGCGATGAGATGCGTCGATCAAGATTATGAAGTGAGCTCGAACCGATTCTGTCTCGCTAATGTAGTTTCACAGCGTCACAAAATGGACTCTTGTACCAAGTCCTTCCCTGTCGTACACCACCACCTCCCCTTTTAAAACGAAGTGATGAGACTAGCAGAAAGGGGAGGGGTGGGGGGTACCGGTGATAAAATGGATCGTACCCTTTTCCACTTTCCTCTACCTTTCAAGTCCTAACCTATCCCGAGAGTAACAAAGTACGCTTCTGGAACAGTCGATGCTCCCAAAACTAACTGTTATACTAACGTTTTAGTATCGAATTTAAGGGAGAGGGGAGGGTAAAGCACTCGGTTGTGACATTAAGAGATAGAGTTATTTCGTTGAAACTTCAGCACAATAGATGTTTAGAAGTGAGATTTTACACGTAAATTGGAAATTTTCACTTCCCCATTGATGAAATGTCGGAAAGAAAAAAAAAACGAAGAAAAAACTCAGGAGAGAGGGTTTGGATTCTTTCAAATTTTCTAATCAATGAATTGATCTTTGTAACGTCTTTATAAGGTACAGAGACTAGCCTAGCCTTCGATAAAGAACTATAAAAGAACCGCATTGACCCTACGGAGAAAGAAGACATTCCAAAAAGTTTATTTCTATATTCCTGTTATCCGGTAGGTAAGAAAAATATGCTCAATATCGCACCCGTTTTAAATATCAGTTCTCAAGTTGCTGGATTGCCCGTAAAAAAGGGAGGGGGGGGGAATGATTGATGGAATGTGCTCAGAGACAAATGGAGTTATGTGTTTATCGCCGATAGTTCAATTGAATTATGGAAACATCGGTTTTTTGGGAAAAATAGACCACTCTCGAAATTGCTATCTTTCTAACAATGCTCTTAATATTGCACACAATAGGACTACAAAAGTTTAGTTTCAGATTATAACTTTGTAATGAGAAATAACTGCCTGGAACTAAAAAAAAATGTAGTTTATTCGCTGATTAAGTACAGTCTGCCAAGCTTTATCGGGTAACGGATAAACGGATATAATCCTCTGGAACCGAAATTTCTCTCATAGAAACAATGTTAGCCTCCACTTAATATAGAATATATCCCAAACTTGAATAGAACTTGTTATTCACACAACAACTAAATATATGCTAACTGCTATGTATATAATATGTTTACTGATTGAGAATTTGATAATTAGTACATAAATATAGGCAGTTGAATTATAGATGAAAAAATAATCTAGACTTCTTGGGCTTCAGAATGTCTAAGCTGCCTTTTGTACATTCAACTATTTTATTTGATATTTGTTTTCTGATGGCCACAAACATTATCAATGCAAAAAAAGTCTGCACGAACGACATGGCTTCATGCAATGTCTTGAAATTTGAAAAATGATCGCGAAGAAAAAGTTTGTGCATTCAATTAAAAGTTTTGGATGCAATAAAAAAACAAAAACAAAACTCAAACTGAAATTTCGAAGAGTTATGTAATATCTCAATCTCGGGT
Source organism: Pholcus phalangioides (assembly GCF_987345545.1). Lineage (NCBI taxonomy): Eukaryota > Metazoa > Arthropoda > Arachnida > Araneae > Pholcidae > Pholcus > Pholcus phalangioides. Next base: position 37,265,983 of record NW_028301596.1, on the reverse strand, counting down.
ATTACATAAGCGTTCAGAAACATTTTGATGAAATTGAAGAAAATTGGTGGAAGAACGGAAGCTTGATCAGAAAACGGCAAAGAGAAAATCCAATTTCAATGGTGTCAAGCAAGCTTCATATAGCTGTGGTTTTATGCTTAAAAAACCGAAAAACCAAAAATGCATTAATCAACGACACCCTGATCAAGCGGAAAAGTAGAAAAAAATCGCCAAAGATTTTGAAAACTGAACATTTTTCGGCTTCAATAGGATGGTCACAAAGATGGCAGAAAAGGAATAATTAGATGCTTAAGTCATTGCAAAATATAAGGCATATTACAAACTATACTAACGGTGTGAAAGGGGAATTGTGTGAATGGTTCCCGCATAATCGAATCCCTCGCTTAATCGGATATTACGCAATATAACCGTTGATATCTCCGTTTAAGCGGGGAGCTAACTGCACTTATTTTACAACTTTCGAGAAATTCTATTCATAGTCAGCATCTTCATTAAGGGGCCATTTGGAAAACAGATCAAAATTTAGAGCGAGGCTGAAAGTCACACAAACCAAACTATTGCAAACATGAATGACTCGAATTAACAGCTGCTTTGCTTCCAAACTTCCAAAGATAAGAAAAGAAAGTAAATTTTAAAGATTAATGTAATGCAATTTACGAAAGGATTCCACACATATTCAAGGTATGGTATTTGAACTACTTGTTGGATGCGATATTAGGCACTTCGCCACAAAAAGAAAGAACCACTTCAGAGGAATTTAAGCACATACGTAGTTAATTAAAACTTCGCTTGAATCCAACTCGAGAACAAGAACAGTGTTTTTGATCAAACATCAATATTTTGATAATTACCCATATGTTTTCATATGCAGCTAAAATTTACATTGAAATATCTTGCATGAGTCTGAAAAAATATAAAGTAACATATCTTAACACAACACATCCGCACTGTATCAGCGACAACTCATGAGTTGAACTAGTTCACGAAGGAATAAGTAATGACCACCAAGTTCCAGCACATTCATCACTTGAAAAACCCCGGGGGGTGTGATATTTAGTAACAGTGTAATATTAGGACGTTTCCCCTATTTTGTTGGAACAAATCAATTTAGAAGACTTTGGAAAATATTCAGGAAAGTCTTAGGAAAGTAGCTGGTAGAGCCAACGAGGATGAAGAAATGAGATCAATATGCAGCGAAATAATTGGTGACAAATGAACCATAACAATAATAAAATCAACTGGAAACATCAAAAGAGGTTTCTTCTCTTATTCATCGAAAAAAGGCATATACGCATTGTCTGTCTTGGTCACATCTGGTGTGTGCTACATCAAAGAGTTGCTAATACGAGACGTATGTCAAGAACTATTTCTCGATTCGTTGGAAAGTCTTCTAGAGAAGTGATCAATATATACCAGCGTCTGTAGATACGCTTTTATTAACGTACACGCTGTCCCAAATTTTTTGCACAACTTATATCTCTACAACCGTTTGACTTTAAAAACACGCTTTCAATTGCAAAAAAAATTTCAAATGACGGTGCAGTTACCCAAAATCTCGGAATTTGTTTGAAGGGTCGTATACATAAAATTGATAAAAATAAATTTAACATTTTCTACAGTCCCCGTGTGCTGGAATTTCCAATTATTGAAATGCAAATCCCACTTTGAAGAGCTTTTTGCAAAAGCTTCTTATTTTTAACAGCGATATTTACCGAGATCTTAAATATATGAAATCACACTAGGTTTTGGGAACTTATCACTGCGTTAGCGAATTTTCATTGGCTTTCAAAAGTTATACAATGAAAATACAGAGAAATACAATGAACTTGACCATTATATTTTTTTTTCACGATAAAAAATAATATTTTTTGACAATTATTTTGACAATTACAGAGTCTTCAATACTTTGAATTTTATTTACGTTTGGAAATATGTGAGCCGCACCCTCAACCATTGGCGATAAATGCTGAAAACTTCAAAGTCAAAAATCTTCGTTAATGCTGGACTTACAAACTTGCAGTTTTTTGTGAACGGTTTTTTCCTCAATGCTACATTCGTATTTCAGTAATTGGGAGTTTTAGCACACAAGGTGTACATAAAAAAGTAAAAACTTTCAATGTTTTCGGCACCCTTATGAAATTTAAGACATTGTGAGTAACCGAACGTCATTTGAAAACTTTTAAAGTATGTTTCTAAGAAGTCTCTCAAGTATTACGTCAGCATCGAGGGGGGAGGGGGGGGGGGTTTCCGATTTGTTCACTTTTGATGACACGGGGAGGGGGGGGGGGTTTGGACGATGCTTACGTCGTCAACCACCCTTTATAAAAATATCAAATATTCTTAATGGTATCCTGAACTGTGGTTTGTGGGCACCTTAACTAACAATCTACCTATTGATAAGTCTCCTAGAGAGCCAATTTAGAACCACTGAGAGCCACCACCATAGATGTTCCGTGGATCCTTCAAGTGATCTAGAAATGTGTTTGGGCCGCTTAAGTACTCTCGAACTGTGCCACGCATCATTCAAGTGATCCGTAATTATACCGCGGGTCACTTAAGTAATCTGGGGTATGTGCCGGGGGTAACTTGAGTGATGTAGAGCCTCACTGGGGGTCGCTTAAGTGCTCTAAAACTGTGCCAACTGTCACTCAAGGAATTTCAAAATGTTCCTCGGATCGTTTAAGTTTTCTGGAACTGTGTCGCGGGTTCAATTAAGTGATTTGTGAATGCGAAAAAATATCCACAGGCCTACTTGTGTGATCTGAAAAAACGTGCCACGGGCCTACTTGAGTGATCTTAAAATGTGCCACGGGTCGCCAAAATGCTATGGAATTGTGCCATGGGTCACCTAAGCGATCTGTAAATGTGCCGCTTAGTTCATTTTTACAAAATTATGTTTCAGGAGCAGGCCCCATTAGATAACTCCCGCGGGCCACATGTTTTCCACGGGCCAAGGCTTTATCATTATATGGCTTAGTCACAATAAATTATGAGTTCTTAGCCTTCGAATAGCATTTGAATTAACAGAAATTGGTTATAATGTCATACAAAGGTATTTTCTTCCGAAATTTTGATTAAAAAATATTTTTGCATTAAAAAAAAAAGATTTTTTGATTGTTTGGGGGAAAGCCCTATGTCCCTCCCCCTCCCCGCGTACAGTCTCTGATCCCACCAATATGTGATAGGAGGTGGGGGGGGGGGGTGGAAGCAGAAATGACGAACTTTTGCTGACAAGTAGGGGGGAGGTCAAAAATGGCTGAAAAATTGCTGACGTAATACTTGAACGGCCACCTAAACCCGACGGTTTCAGAGATAGTCCAATTAGGACAAACAATTTTGAACAGCCTTAAGAGAAATGTTGAAAAAGACTAACCTGATAGTCTTGACTTGCCTCGTTATCAGGTTGCGATATGTTCTGTAGCTTCTCCTTGGACCGAGCATGGCGTTTGATGACGTAAACGACGGCAACTGTCAGCAGGACGACTACAACTGCGACGCAGAGGACAAATGTTATTACGAAAAGGGCTTTATCATTCTCCTTTCTAAGTACTTCAAGTTTGACCTGAAAAAAAAAACGAAATAAAAATTCAGAAAAATTATAATATTCCACAAAATAACAAAATATTCTCATGCATAAATGCATAATTCAGAGATGCAAACGAAGCTGAAAATGCAATTATAATTTTGTGCAAAACCTATTTTTTTCGTTAAAATATTCAAAATTACCCCACCTCAAAAATAGCAATTTCATGACGAAGGACCACAAAAGAAAGAGATATCAACATTTTCATTGAACGACATTAATTCTAATAAAATGCCATATATTTGATCACGTGCAATCAAAGTGATGAAAAATAATATTGCTATTTATCAAATGATATCCCTGATTATCTTGAGTAACTTGAGACACCTTTGAATCAATAAAAACGGAGTCTGATAGTTTTTCATATTTCCCGTTGAGGTACGCCGTGAATTATTATTTTGTGTTCTAACAACGTTTCACAAAGTGCTTTTTGAACATTTTCTGTTTCTAAAAATTCATCATACAGGATTCAGTGAAAATCACCGAAGCTTAGAATGGCCGTATTTACCCTTACTTACCTTGATAATAAAACTGAATATGCAGGGATTGTACAAATGTAGACACGATTTTGAAATTTTCATAATTTCAACAAGATCTATATTGCAATATATATATATATATATATATACACACATACACACACACACACATATATTATATATATAGTGATTAGATACAATCATGGACAGGTGTTTTGTAGGTGTGTATGGATTAATTACAGTTCTTGTACTCCAGTGATTACTATTAGAATGACAGTTCAAATAATTACACACATTTAGGATAGAACTGATGTTATAATGTCCGAACGTCGCATCCGAAAAATGTTTTATGAATTTAATTTAACCGTATCAGCGACAAACACGAGATAGTTTGCCAAACTTGATGTACAGGGTATGCGCAAATAAATGACATGATTTTGGAAATTTGTATTTTAAAAACTGTTACATAATAATCTGTGATACATAAAAATAAAGAAAATTCAAAGTTTTATTTTTAAACATTGCTGAATAGATGGCAGCACTTCCGTAGTGATTGAAATTGATGGAACCATTTTTTTGTATTTTCTATTTAGTTGAAAATTTATAAATTCACGCTGCAGAGAAGTAGCGGAAAAAAGAAAACCCTTGCACATATTCGAATACACAAAATCTTTTTTCCCTCATTGTCACCATTTTTAATTTCAGACACCGCGTTCCACTGAGTGATGCCATCTAGTGAGCGATGTTGAAAAATAACTTTGAATGCTTTTCTTTGTTTTTGTGTATCACAGATTATATATTATGCGCGAAAAAGTTTTGAAAATATAAATTTTTGAAACTCGTCACGCATTTGTGTAAACCCTATAGATAAAATACCGCATCACAAAAGTAACTTGCAAAATTAATAAAATATTCTCTTTTTGGTGCGTTAGTTTCTTTCTTTCAATAAAGTAACATTTTTGTTCGTCCTTCCCTTATATAGCCTGTTTCTTCATTCCGGAAAAAAATTTGCATATTCCTAATAAATTCGTTGTCATCTTCTCGATGCATTTTAATTCGACATGTGACGCTTTCATCTCCAAATTAGTCTGCATGCAAGATAACTAGAGATGGATTTTCATGTTCAATCAAGAAATTTTCCCAAGCACCCGTTCCCGTTTTATTTTTTTTGCGTCTCTGGATATTGTTTCCTTAAAAGTAACATGTCAATGTATATTAATATTAGAATTATTTATTCATTTCCTATTAAAACGGGAGGAATTTTCTGTTATTGCCAATCGGAACGATTCCAGGGAACACGAGAGGACAGAAGAAGAAGAAGTAAAGATTTAAAAAAAAACGTGGACAATCCTTGAAATGAATTAACTTTTAGACCGATATAACCGAATAAAAATATATACATGCGAAGAAGACAATCCTAGACTAGCTCATGAATATTAATGTTCTTCTTAAACATCAAAGACTTTATCGGTATTCTTTCTTTTCAACTCCTTATTTTGTTGATGTTGTTTGTAGGAATCTGGAATTGAATCTTTTCCGAACATTTTAAATGCAATTAATTTTATGTGTTGAACTTTTTTATTTGTTATAAATCTGAATTTTTCTCTAAAAAATAGAAGGATTAATTTTTGTTTTACTAACAAGGAATTTTCTGGGATAATTGAAATATCGGGGTTTTTTTTTTTAGTGAAAAGTTGCACGGAAGTATGTAAATTAGCTGCAATTGTGGTGTTTCGCTTTATTTTTTTGAAAATAAAATTATAAGAACGATTTGAAGTGCTCATTTTGAGAGTAATTTTGACGAAATTACTGAAGTTATTGAATTCTTTTATAATTTTCTTTTTTAAATTCTGGTTACGTAAGTGTCATCAATTTTCTTTTTTTTGAAATAAATGTTTGGGTATTTATTTTTTATTTCTGCATTTCTTAGCCCAACAGATAGATGGATAGACAGAACCGCTCACAACCCCGGACTGATGCAAAGCAACTTACTTCCGTTACCTCAAAAGAGGCAGGGTTTTATGTATCACAGATTTATATTATGTGTAATAGTTTTGAAAATATGAAATTTCAAAATCGTGTCATTTAATTGTGAAAACTCTGTAAATCAAGTTCGGCAAGATATCTCGCGTTTGCCGCTGAGACGGTTAAATTCAAGTCATAAAACATTTTTTGAACGCCTCTTAGGTTAAGTATCGTCCCTCGCATGCCAGAAGCACGAATGTGCAAAATGTGAAAAATTTTCTCTCCTCCCCCCCCCGCCCCCCATCAGCTGGTTGGATACTTTATTTTCCTATCTAAGTTTTGCCTGAAATTCGAATGTATATCCCTATTGAAATACATGCTACAAAACATTTTAGGAAAATAACATCCATAGAATAACAAGGTAGAGTAAACATCCAAACGTCATTTCCCACGTTCTTTTCCGTTTTCCAAGCACATTGCACATTCATGCTCCTGTCACGAGAGGGGACGGCATCATAACATATCAATTCTAGCCGAAATTCGTAATTATTTGAACTGCCATTCTAATAGTAACCACTGGAATACACGAGCTAGAATTAATTCATCCACAACGACAGAACACCTGTCCATGATTGTATCTAATCAGTCTATTTGATATCTATTACAATATAAATCTCGTTTCCCGCAGCACCAATCGTATATCAATTCCTTCCACCATCTATATATCTACACACACACACGTATAATACCGTCTCCATTTTTTTTATCCTATTTTTTCCCTTTCTTTCCGTACCACACATCCAGATTTTTTTCCCCCCTCCTTCTCTCCCTTCATCCCATCATTCCGTTACAAGTCGATCAATATGGGATGGGTTCGAATGACCATTCTACCATAAGCTTCTGCTTGCCGCGGGAAAATGTTTGCCGAAGCAATTATCTTTGAGTAAATAAGGCTCGAGCTGGGTTCGCTCAACAACCCGACCCACCCCCCCTCTCCCCCTCAGCCTTACCCGGAGGGATGATGATGATCGGAGAAGGATGAGGAGGTTCATCCTCCTTCTTGTACAGACAGACGTGGCATATAGGGTACATAGATGCGTGAAGTACTAGACGTGGTGGTGGTGGTGGTGGTGGGGGGGGGGCTTTCGATGGAATACCAGGGACTTATGCATCGGCGATCTCTTATAAGGGAAGTTTGTTGAACATACATACCAAGAGTGGCTTGTCATCCTTACAACGTGTAACCGGCGTCTCATTTCCCCTCGTTCTTATATATATATGTTTTTATCCTATTTTATATGTCCCTCATCAGCCCTGACGTTATCTGTAGATGCCGAAAGGGATTTTTTTTCTTAATAATAATAATATTATAAAAAAAAATTAACTTGCCTTTAGTGTTCCTGGAAAGTAAAATACTAAAATAGAAATAAGGCAAGATGTTTTAATGCGCTTAGCAAGAGAGTCCCTGGCCTTCATTAGTTCATCATAAGCCTCTCTCACTTCGTAAGGAAATAATAATAATAAAATACACAGGGTAAAAGTTATTATGATGTAAAAAAAAAAATTAGGAAAGACGATTGGCTCATCCCTCCCTCCCCCCCCTTCTCCAATGATCATTTTGTCAGAGAAGACAAAATTTTTTAATTAGCGAAATAAAGCAGCTTAGGAAATTAATTGCCAAGGGAATAAATCCTCCAAAAACGAGGAATGTGTTTCCGTGTTCCCATTTGTTGTTGTTGTTATTTTTTCCCCCTCTTAGGATTCTAGAAGGGGGGAAAAAATGAAAGAAATAGATAATTATGAGTCTTAATTAATTCAGAATTTTGTCTATTAATTTAGGTAATTGTAATAATGAGGGTTGATTTTATGGTGAGTAGTGAACTTGTGTGTGTGTGCTGTAATTATTGTAGATGAATTAGGTTACGATATGTCAGTGATAGCTGATTTGTAAAGCTATGTTTCGATGAATTTTTTTGGGGGTTTGGATGAAAGGGGGATAGTGTGTTAACATGAAGAATGTTCTGTTTTATGTACAGGACGAAACTTAAATTTGCAAATAGTTCATAAAAATTGCATGAATATTTTTGATACGATTTGCAAAAAAATGTTTAAATCACGAGCGGTGTCTGGAATTATTTCTCATTAATTTTTCATTAATCTTCGGATATTTTTCATTATTATTTAAACTTGGGTTTTTTTCTATTAATTTTAGGATTGTTATTCATTAGTTTTAGGATTTATAATAATTAATTTTAGGATTTATAATCATTAACTTTAGGATTTATAATCATTAATTTTAGGATTGTTATTTAATGTTTATTTAATGTTATTTAATAACATGTGGTGGTCGGCTGAAGTTGGTTTTCTGTGGTTCCCAACTTCAAGGCGCAAATGCGAGCCGATCTCCCCGTTAAAAAGTCTCGCCACAGAGAGCAACAGTCCTACAACGATAAATCATTCAATCATAACACTTCACTCATAGTTAGAAAAACTGGTGGCAGATGGCAGCACTACACATAACAAGCATTACAGAGAAACAAAAAACTTCACGTCAGGTTTCACTACACGTACACGCACATTCCCGCATGTACCGATTCGTTGGGGGGTTCCGCGGGGAGGGGACTGTGTGGGCGGGGTTCATGTGTGGTGTAGCAGTAGTAGGTAGGGCCTCCAAAAAATATCTCGGGGATCCATGATGTTCTTAAGTCAGCCACCTCGTTGGGCAATTTGCCTGTTGTGGCGTTGTATTTGTATTTGTATTTATATTTGTAATTAATTATTGAAATTATTTTTCATAAATTTTTTAATTATTTTTTGACATGTTTTTATTGATTATGGAATTATGTCGCTCTTTCACTAATTTTAAATTCTCATCAATTTTCTTCATTGAGGTTTGTTTTCGATGCGTTCACATATCCATACAGATAATTTACAGCGTTCCTGCTATTCTTCAATAATGCCATAATATTTGGGGTTGCCAATTTCTCCCCGAGAAATTCTGTACATAAAATCATGATTCAACAAAGCCCCAAAAACGTCAGAGTCACAGCCTAGGTCACCGTTAAGAAGTCTCGCCACAAAGAGCAACAGGCCTACAACGGTACAGTTATATTCAATCATTACACTTCACTCATAGTTTTTTCTGATGGATTGTTTCCACAGAGTGTGTATATAATTGTTTCATTTGTGGAATAAATAGATGTTCTTCTCCGACACGACCCAGCCTCCCAGGAGGTAAAGAGAGGAAGTTGTCTTGCACAACAGCTTTGGACGTGAGCGGTCATCAATCAATCAACCATAGTTGGGGAAATTGATGGCAGCTGACAGCACTACACATAACAAACATTACACAGAAAAACCTCACGTTAGGTTCACAACACGTACGCGCACATTCCAACATAACCTATTCGTTAGAAGTTTCGCAGAAGAATATGAACAAGGTGTATGTGTGGTTTAGTAGTAGTAGCCTAGACCGCCTAAATCATTGACGCCCCTATTGATCAACAAATGGGTTTACATCCAGATTGTATGTTGATTCGTACGACCCATGTCAGAAGCCAGCTTGGGTCACGACTCATAGGTCAATAACCTCTGAGTTATATATTACATGATTTTTGATGAGAAAGATTCTTGAAAATGAATTTAGTCATATTAAATTTATAAATTACCCAATGGCCCCAAATGCATATACGAAGATAAATATATTTAGATTATTTTTGTAGACCTACTGGAAGGACACCTTGCGGTCACAGAGTGAATGTTCCTAATCCATGCATTTATATGTGTTTTTTGTTTCTGCTTTTGTCTTTTTGTACCAGTATTTTCTGTTTTTGTATCAGATTGTAATTGTCGTGTTATTGTCAAACATAAAGAAAATTTCCTATGTTCAGTTATAGGCAACCGAGATTGTGCTTTCTTGAATACAATACTAAACACGTCTCAAAAATTCATGAGAATTTCTCAAAGTAACTCACGTAAAAACAAATACAATGTATAAAGTTCATTAGAAATACATGCACTTCTAGACGCGGTAAAGGTCGCCATCTAAAGACAAAAGTCTATTGACTTATTCATTTCGTTATTCTTACAAGAATTTTCCCTCTTCATAAAAAATTCTCGGGATCAAAAAAAATAAAATTTCTGTACTGTACACATCAGTATAATACAGAAATGTTTATTTTTGTTTTTCCGCCCCACACACACCGGTCTTTCGGATTCAAGCTTGTCTTAGGGGGATTAGACTGAAAACACTGACGTTTGTTTTAAAGAAATCCTGGAGACATTTCTTCGAAAACAAATAAGACCGCATCTGGACCGCGTTCTGGGGGTTTTTTCTTCTACTTTTATGTGTACATTTTTTATATTTCTTATTTTTTTTTGTATTTATATAGTATATATATATATGTGTAAGCTCTATCATCTTATATATCCGGTCGGTCAGGAAAGGAAATCTTTACTTTCCTCCGTGAAAGTTCTAAGGTAAATTTTTCAAATATCTTGGTTCTGAGGTAAAAGCCGTGGAACTTTTTGTTTTTTTAGGCAGTATTTTTAAGAGCTGAATTTCTCTGAAGGAAGAGAACTAGAAGATTCTTTTTCAAACGTCTTTCGTAAAGGATTAGAGGTATTCCTTTTTTTTTAAAATGTTTCGTTTACTATGTGGCTTGGCATGGCGTTTCTCCTATGCTAAATATAAATGAAAACTGAGAATTGTTTTCCCTCTATTACTGATTGAAATTTGAGTTCAACATATTCGTTGTTTATCAATTTTATCAAACAATATGATTACTGGGTTTTATTTTCAAATTTGGGGAATACTGGAAAATATGTTGTCACTGTTTTTTTTAACCTTCTCTCATTGGCACTGACGAGATATCTCGCCTCCTTAAGAGCCACTTATTTTAGAATTGATAAGCTCAGTTATTTTGGGAAGTTGCTGCTCAAATTCTGTTCCTGTCAAAAACGAGGGAAAGCCTACTTTATCTAAGTTCAAATTGGCAAGCATTGAAATATCCAAAAGAGAAAAATTTCGAGCTGTTATATTGAGTAAATTAGGTACTTTGTGAATGCTACTACGACTAATAAATTTATTGTCAACATTAAAAAAAATATATAGGATGTTTCATTGCAAGGAGCACATTCTATTTATGTGATATACATAGATATGAATGGTTTGGAAACTTTCTTCAACATTGTTGGAGAATGCACAGCAATATGTCTCCTCCACACATGGTATTTCCCTCTAAAATGCAAGGGTGTTTGACTTGCCAAGAAATAATAGATATGCGAACTTTTGTCATTTTTCTGGCACATATAGAAACTTCATGAACAGCTGAAGGTAAAAAATCGAATGTTCAGAAGTTGCTCAAAGTGTCAATGCCGAAACGAGCTCAAAATATAAATTGAACTATTTACAAGTGAACTATGTTATGAAGAACCCAGTTAGAAAGTGGTTGCTCTGTTTCTCCTGATGCCAACAAAAGACCTTCCACAAGTGCAATATTCGCTGAGACACGCGAATTTGAAAAACGAAGGAAAGTTGGGGGAAAATGCGTAAAATGCGGATAAAACGGTTTATCCGTATTTTGCTGTTTTAAAGCTGTTTTTTTCCCCAACTTTGCTTCGTCCTTTGAATTCAAATATCTCAGACAATATTGCGTCCTATTAGAAACGTCGATTTTTTTTGTTGGCATCAGAAGAGACAACGTAGCAACTTTATAACTGGGTTCTTGAGCTATAACTTGGTTCTTCAATTCTGCGTTCTTATAAAAAGTTAATATTTTTATTTTAATAACTATACAACTCCTTGCAACATGAATTACATATCTGAGGACTGCACGTTATTTAGATGCTTTTTTCCAATTGGAACTATATCTCTACGATCAATGGTTCGATAGTAAAATGCCATGCGCCCTGTTACCTATGCACCCTGTACAATTTCAGTCAATTTCAATCCAATTACAATGTTTGTTTGGCTCCCGAGTGGTGCAGATGCTCATCTTCCACAATGAAGGTTATCGTGAAGTTCCGCGGGTTCAAATCCGGATAAGATTACTATAGGAACAAGTTCTTTATATACCTATAATGGGGTGGCGACCGAAATATGGCGCATTTATTTCCCAACCAACCCCACTGGTTCGAAATCGCCGTATGGCGATATATGACCGGAGTTGGTGTGCGGTGAAGTAGTGAAAAAAAACGTTTGTCTAAATAACCACCCTCTACACACTCAAGTATTCATTCACATAAGTCACAAAACTTAGTTTTAATTAGTAAAGTATTGTGTATAGAATCAAATTATAATAATTAAATAGAAATTACTGATTAACATTTAGTACTTAACTAGCTTCTAACATGTCTCGAATGTCGAGAAATCCATATACTACAAAAAATTCATTACCTCATTCATAAGTAAACGGAAATACTCCTAAAAACTCAAACTCATTTGGATGTAATTAATTCGTTTCGACACGCGGAGGAAATATAGATATCAAAATATACTAATTAATCATGTACAGCCGTATACATATACCGTATACATCATGTATTCTTAAAATACTGAGAATGAGAAAACTAAACTTGTTATAGACAGTGAGAGAGAAAATAAAAAAGGAATAAATAACACGGTATCGACACGAACCAAATTATTACAAAGGCGCCGAAATCTTAGTTTATTTCTGAAATTGAATTTGGATCTCGTTCCCTTTTTTTTTTTTTCCCCGTATTTTTTTCGGATATATTTTAAAGCTATTTCCACTTTTTTCCCCTCCCTCGAAAATTCTAGAACACATATTTCTTTTTTTTTTTAGTGTATATATGTATATATTTTTTATATATATATTCTTAAGTAGAACGACGAATACTCAATTTTCTTCGGATGTTGTGTACACGTATATATACAGGAGCATGGTAAACATGTACAGAGATACAAAAAAAAAAAAAAAAAAAGAGAAACAGAGAAACAACCCTTGTATCTACAGTACAGTGCATTTTTTTGTTGTTGAAAAAAAAGAACTTTTCACGAATTCTACTTTAATTTGAGAATTCTATTCCCCTTTCGTGTTTCTCAATTTTCTTCTTTTTCTCAATTTTCTTCTTTTTTTTCATTTTCCACTTTAGTGTAACATTCTCCCTTGAATCGAAAATGAAGTTTTTTTTTTTTTTCTTTCATACCTTATTTTATATTTTAATGTATCTCTTTTTTTTGTTTTGTTTTCTTCACTATTTACATATGCAATTGAAATGCGACGTACGTCTTTTCATTTTCCCCGTGTATGTCTTCAACACGCTTTTGCTGTGTATGTTACTATTCTAAGGATTATGAGATTACCTTTCACAAACCTATCCTATCTCTCTCTCTCTCTCTCTCTCTCTCACTTTCCGACATTCACAAAGGCTTATTTTTGTACAGAAATGAAAGAAGAGAAAAAAAAAGACGACGTAAAATTATATTACCATTTTCCGTCCCTAAAGTTCCTAGCATCTACGACCAGAAACCTCGTGTGTTTCCACTATTCAATTCCCTATTCAGATCTGTTTCCACTGAAGAAACACGACAGAAACTTATCTATAAAATTACTGAGTTTCCTCTTCCCTTCCCCCTTCGTATTATTATATATAAATTCTTCCCCCTCCTTTTTGCCCTCGGGAGGGCTTTACAAAAATTGTTTCTGGATGAGTTTCTTGGAAGCACCTTATTCATGTCTGTGACTTAAATGTCAGGTATATGCGGGAAACGAAAAAGGGTCATTACTGTTTTAGCCCCGGGTTTCACCAGCATTAATCATGAATATAACGGAGCAATAAAAATCAGCGAGAGTAATTTCGTATTCTCAGCCCTACTACTCTCGAAACAAAGCCGGATAAAGAAACAAATATATTTCCAGATAATTTAAGAGAGAGGCCAAAGGACATTAATTATTTACGGTGAAGACATTAAGGATTCCGATTCGATTTAAAATCTTGAATTCTTCCAGGAAACATGCTAAAGCATTGTTGTATCTTTTGTACCTTTATTTTATTATTCATGTTTCACATGATGCAACAAGATCCGTTTCTGATGAATAAACGTTTGTATTAAATGACGAATGGGGCATGGTAGGTGGATTGGATGTTTGCATACTGCACTAAATTCACAAGTTTAACAAAACACTTTAGCGGATCATTTAATGAATTATTTAGAGCAGGATTGTTCAACATTTTAGGCCGCAGTGAAAGAAGAATAACCGTTTCGGGCCACATTAGGAGGAGAAGATAGTCTTGAAATGTGGCCTGAAACGATAGTCGATGAGAAAACTTTGAAGTTAAATTTATAATTTTAAATTCAAGTGTTTTTTCTTTTTATAACGTGGCAAAAAAGATACTTGAAATCTACCCGAAACGGTATTAAAATATTTGAAAAATAACAATGAATTTTGTTCCTTTTGTTCGGCCGTAATAATGTCGGTTCTGCGGCACGGATTCAATTTGAATTTAGGAAAAAAATTTGGGGTTCATTGCAGAGCCGCCCGTAGGGATGTGTGACAGGCGACTGCCCCGCGGTTTTGAGGACCCACACTTACGGTTACTTCTTTCGTGAATTCTGAATTTCCGTGAGTTTTGTAATTCCCAATATTGTCATTAGTTATGGAATTCGTAATTTTCATTAATTATGGAATTCGTAATTTTCATCAATTACGGAATTCGTAATTTTCATCAATTATGGAATTCGTAATTTTCATCAATTATGGAATTCGTAATTTTCATCAATTATGGAATTCGTAACTTTCATCAATTATGGAATTCTGAAATTTCATTAATTGTGGTGGTATCATTCTTTCATTAATTCCGAATTCCCATCAACTGTGGAATTTTTTCTTCCAACTATTCTGAATTTTCATCAATTCTGGAATTTTTTCTTCCAACTATTCTGATTCATTATGTCTGGAATTATTTTTTATTAATTCTGAAATGCATATTTTAGCAAAAGTTGTTCTAAATAAAAGGAAAAAGAAAAGTAAATTTATATGTAGTTTGTTTTTTTCCCCCACTTATATGCTTTTCCAGTCCAAAAAAACTAAAACTCGTTCATTACGGGAAATACATTATAACGACAATCTTCTGATTGCGAGAACTGTTGTTATAACAGACTTTTACTGTAATCTAGGATTGTTATTTTAAATACTATTTATCTAATCGAAAGATACTTTTCTCCTGAATGTTCAGGAGAAATCTGATCCCTAAAAAAAATAGTCAAATGATAGGAAATACTGTATTAGTTAGGAATAGTTTCAAACGGGAAACAATACAAATTTACGATTTTAAAATAAAAGTTTGAATCAGATACGGAGATAATCGAAACGGGGGACTGGTAAATGATCAACTGCGTACGTATCCGTGAATTCTTATCCTCCTTGAAATTTAATTAAGGAATCCTGACACGTCACAGTTCCTGAGCAACGGCGAAACTCTCGGCTTGCCGGAATATATACACACACATACACGCTCCGTTCCGTTCGTGTTCAAACGCATAGCCCGATTCGGGATAATAAATCACCGACTAAACTGGAATTAATAGAGACGTTTTGTCTGTGGGAAAACCCCTCTCTTTTTCGATGCAGCTATTCTCATGCTCTAACAACGTGCGCTAGACTTCATATTGACTCCAATGTATTTCAACTGAAACTAATGAGAATGAAATAACCATTGATTATTGTGTTCGGGAGTTTATTATACCAAATGATATTGAAAAAAAAAAAAGTAATGATTCCTACGGTAAAAATTGCAAGGGGTTATAAAACCACGCAATATTTTTGCCATATTTATCTCAAGACAAGCTCTTTTCTCGCAATGGCAAATGGGACTCGTGCCGACACTCCTTAAGGCCGATCACACATATTGGAGCGAAAAGATAAAGAGGGCGACGAAGAAGGAAAAATGCATCGGGGGGCGAGTAAAGGTGCCCGCACATAGGAAACGAGTCTTGGAGAGTGAAAATGACTGGAGGGGGGGGGGGGTTCTAAAATGTGTGATGATGATGATGCCTCCGCAGATGGGAGAGGAGGAAAAAAAACGGGAGAAACTGACCAATCAACAGATAGCTGAAGTCCTTGCCTCGCGGTTAAAACAAACCGGATTGTTGAAGTCGCGTACCTCGATGAGTGGCCTCTTTCTCTTCTTTTGTCTCGCTGCTCGAGTATGTGAGGCGTAGTACAAAACGGCACAATTGTTTTCTATGTTCACCTCTATCTCTTACCTCTTCGCTGCAGCATGTCTTCAGCCTACGAAGAGTCTTCTTTAGGAGGTGTCGCTCGTGCCCAGGTCACCAGAAATTACTTACTCAACATTTTCACTTGGGTGGTGTTTGGTGGCACTGGGCACTGTCGAAAACTGTGAAAAGCCAAATGTCTCTTGTTTGCCAACCTTTTTCCAAGCCGTGCCAGAATTAAGATTATGTTTGATGAGCGCGCCGTTCCGCGAATTTTACACGCAGGCGTGTAAATACGGGACATGATCATTCTTTCCGTTTCTGCAAAATATTGTTCGCTGTTTTCTTATTTTCGTGAAAATGTGCAGTTTGTCACACTTTAGAGTTCTAAATTGCTCTTTGTTTTTTAAGTCATAAAATTCGGTTACCGCAATGCAGTTCGTGTACGTGCGTATATTGGTAACAGAGTTGTTCATCTTACTTACATCGTGTTGGTCACATGTGCATGTTCTATGCACAGCAGTTTACGATATTTATATTAGGCCTATGCATATGTATTTTTCAACTGACTTCCAGTAATTTGGCGATTTCGGGAATCTGGCATAACCATGGTCTGATATGTACTGGATCAGTGAGAGAGAGTCTACTGTATTCATAATCACTGACTCTTCTACAGTCAATGCCTGAAGTCTCACCGCTTTTCATATTTACCAACCAGTTGCTGCACACTTCACGAAGGTCCTAGACTTCCGAAATCTATAAATAGTTGTCTCATGACGATATTCCCTAAAAATTCTTCAAGAACACGTAGCGGGGTCTAAAAAATTCATATTTCCCTCGGGATCAAACTTATGAGGAGCTAACCAAAAAGTTCTATAGACCGGTGAAAAACCTTATGAATAAATAATTTCCAGGAATGTGTGCTATAAAAATAGATAAGAAATTTGTCAAAGTTCTCTTACATTGTTTCCATGAAATAGCAATTTTTTGCACTTGTGCCTAAGTAGGACACTTTCTTTCTTTCAATCCGAGCTCAACTCAGGTCTATTGCCATGGGCTATTGGAATGATAGTGTGTATCTAAAATTCTTTCAACCCAAAATAAAAGAAATTTTTACAAAATAAGTAAAAACTGTGAAACTTATAAAACACATCGCCTTAAAAAAATTCATTCCGGTCGTCTTGATCTAAGTATGGATAATTTCTCGATTATGTTTATGCCTGTCTAAGCAAAAATATGTCAGCTTTATTGTGCTGCATCACCCTCAATGTTTGTACCATGAGCTTATATTTACCTATTCAGATTGAAATACCGTAAAAACACTGCAATAAGTGAAATCTAATATTCACGAAATTTTTCTTTTGTAATTTTTCACAAAACTCAAAAGTTTAAAACCCTCAAAAAATTCTTATTCATTTTCTTATAATATAAATACATTGTGTATCTCCTATTAAACGCTATCCCATAACATTGAATGCAAACCATTAAAAATAATTAACAAGCTTCTCGAGTTACTTAAACCAACTAAGCACAAAAATTTGAAACTTATAGTCTCTTGCATTAGATATGAAGAGAAAATGTGGTATAGCAAACATATCATTTTCTAGATTATCAATTTTTTTCCTTAAGAACCAGCTTCAGAAACTATATAAACTCTTAAAATTACAGGAAATTTTATCCAGATTTTTCGAACAGATAAATTTCTTGAGAATTATTTTATTACTCTCTCATCTTTAAATAAAATAAAAATTCAAATTACATAAAAAAAATTAAATTGCAAAAATTTGAATATAAACTAGGAATAACCAAAGAGGCAAAAAAAAAGTTCTCTTTTAGAAAATAGTTGTATTAAAATTCTAGTCACAATAATAACTATCATAAAGCAACCAACAACACTTTAGATAGGATAACTAGATTTAAAGCAGCTCGTTAAATACGTGCGACGGAGCGTTCATAATTTTCAGAGAGAAAGAGAGAGACGGGATAACAAAAAAAAAAGACAGTAATTAATGCTTTAAATTGTACCTTAATATGTTCCAGACTCACCGAAAATCATGTAAAAAGAGAAAAATCTGGAAGTATACTCGAGTTCGTGCCGTATACAGAGCGAAAGCAATTACTATCCATAATGTGTACTTGTTATTCCGTATGACGTTTTTTTTTATTGGATTTTTCCGTACAAAGACTAGAGAAAATTGCTTACACAGCGGATATTATTGACGCGATTGATTGGAAATCAAAGAAAAGTGTTTATAATATTCATGAATTAATACCCAGATGCTTATTTTATTATAGATTCTTCACTTTCATCGAGTTTTAGTTATTTTTCACTCTTAATATGGAAAGAATTTGTGGTGAACTATAATATATTCAACTGCTTTTAAATGAACGAATACTATCACTTTATAAGGGAAGAATTGCAAACATTTTCTGGAAATTGTGTAAGTTTCCATAAAAAATGTAATGATTGATTCCATTACGAAATGATTTCGTATATGATTGTATTGGAAATTAGTGAGAGGTATTAAATGACGAATGATCATTAGACAGATTTAAGATGGATGTTTATTAATGCACATTAATCCATTATCATTAACAAGGAATAGGATTAGAAGTGATTTTTGTAAAACTTGGTGGGGGGGGGGGGGGAATGTTTCAATAGAATGTAGTTCATAAGTCCTTATATAAGGACGAGAGAGAAATTCTGATTGTGCTTTATTAATCGGGTCAATCGCTTCCTAGGGATAAGAAATTTTACAATCTCTGTGTGGTTGTTTCACTACATCATTAGCTTTTATGCAAGGAATCTATGACTCAGGGGCAAGATTGTTATTAATATATAAGCCACTCTAAGAAAAATAATTACAAACTATTTAATAATCAAGAATTGGTAAAATTAAATTTTTCTAAAATACACATCCTAAATCCTAAATATGACATAGTGGCCTGTGGGTTCCGACTGAAATTGGCAAACAGTGCATACCCCTGAGTCATTTCTTAGCCATCCTGGACTAGTAGTGCGATTTTCGCCATGGTTGTATATGTTATTATTTTTAAACTACTTAGAGTTTAATATTACCCATATTGGGTTATTTATCTAGGGAGAAAAGAAAGCTTAAGTAGGCTGGAGGGGAAATAGAAAGCAGAAAGTGTCACTCAACAGGGCAGTGACAGAATGTCACTTCATTAGCCTGTTAGGACGTCATTAAGTTATAATTAATGCTATTCTTTTAACACTAATCATTCATCATATAATGTATATATTACCTACTCTCATTTTTATATTTAGCGTCAACTATATATCATATTAATAAATGCGATTATATGTTATTAAATGCAGTTAATTATGATTATTTGATTAAATATATATTATCTACAAAATTTGATATTTTGCAGTTGGTCTAATTATTTACACTATATATAGTTGCTTATATACATTTTTCACAATCCCGGTACCTCCGGTCTTTTCATAACCAGAAAGTTTTTGGGTCTGGAAAAAGCTGATATCTGATCTTTTGGGTAAGTGGATATTTCCCTAAGATGTTGGTATTCTGACTCTTCAAGAGTTTGGAAGAGATTATTAGGCAGCTTTTGAGCAAAGGCGTGTATGGTGGGCATTCCTGTATCGTTTCTTATACTTCTATTCCTGATGAACCAATTGGCTCCCAGCATAGCTCTTATTGTTTTGTTTTGATATTGTTCTAATTTAACCACGGGTTGATTGCTCGAGTAGAGCCACACTGGTGCAGCATATAAAAGTATGGATCTGATAGCCATTTTGTATACATTTAATTTGTTCTTGATTGTCAATGTTGATCTGCTTGCAAGTATGCGTTTTAAAGTGTGTTTTGCTACGTCTGTTCTTCGTATTACATAATTGCGTTGTTGCACAAATGTCAATCGTTTGTCAATTATTATTCCCAGGTATTTAGTACTTATAACAGGTTCAATGAATTTCCCCCCAACCACTATTCCGGCATCTGGGGGTAGATCTAGTTTTCCTGTGATCCACATAAATACTGTCTTGTCTGCATTAAGTTTAACTCTGCTGTTTTCGCACCATGTTTCGACTTGATCAATTAATTTTTGTAAATTACTTAATGCCTTCTGTGGTTTTCTATCTGTACAAATTATCATTGAATCGTCTGCGTACAGCGCAGTAATACCCTTAATTGCCACTGGAAAATCATTCATGTGATAATTGTGGAGGCAAGGTCCTATAACACTGCCTTGCACTATAGATGATCTAATTCGTCTAGTTGTAGATATTGTGTCATTAATTTTTACATAAAAAGTTCTTGCTGCGAGATAATGACGTACAATTTTAATTATGCTAAAGGGTAGGGCCATTCTAATCATTTTATAGAGCAACCCCTCATGCCACACTTTGTCAAATGACTTACTTAAATCCAACAGTACAACTGCAGCTGTAGCATGATAAATTCTAGCTTCTTGGAGTGTTTCTATAACTCTTAATAATTGTGTGGTTGTAGAATGACCGTCTCTAAATCCATGTTGTTCGGGCCCAATTGTTGGATGAGATTTTTCGTAAGTGTTGATACGTGTTACCACAACTCTCTCGAATAACTTTCCAAAATTACTAAGCAATGAGATGGGTCTCCAATTGCTTGGAAAGTGCAAATCTTGGCCAGCTTTTGGTATAATTTTAACAATTGCTGTTTTCCAGTTAGATGGGAAATATTTGAGCTCCAGCAATCTATTAAAAATTTTGACAATATATTCTAAATTATTATTGGGCAAATTCTTAGTGCCATATTTGAAATAAGGTCATGCCCAGATGCTTTCCGAATTTTCAAATGTTTTATTATTGTATTTAATTCATTGATATCTGTTGGAGTGAGAGCTGTTTGTGTTTCAGGTGGAGGGTTATCAAAATATTCATTAATAGTTCTAAGCACTCTCTCGACCTGAACATTTGAAGTATTAGTGTTTGGTGAGAATTGCAGTTCAAAGGTATCTGCAAATACTTCTACCTTATCTTCATCTGTATATACCAGTCCATGCGGGCCATGTATAGATGTAAGTCTTTGGCTACGGGGTTTTTGTGCTCTATAAATTTTATAGAACGAACCATCCTCACAATTAGCATCTTCTAGGAACCTTAGAAATCGTTCACTTGTAAATTCCCTGATTTCTCGACGTGTATTGTTTCGTAATGTTGTATATCTGAGCCTATGTGTAGCATCTCTGGTTCTTTGCCACCTTCTTCTAGCTCTATTCTTGTGCTAACACGTCGGTTCTCAACCGGTGGTACACGAACCCCTTGGGTGCATAATTGCGTTGCCATTATGCGAACCCATGTGCATTCGGGTTCCTTGGCCGCTCGACGAAAGTAAAAAAACAGTAAATTTCACAAAAAATTTTATAAATATTTTTAAACAATAAAAATAAATCAGTAACTTTGATGAATAAACAAAAATTAGGCCTAGGGATTCCGCCGTTGAAATTATAGGCGGCTCCACGAGTTAAAACAAGGTCGAGAACCGATGTGATAACGCAATCATATTTAACAAATATCTTCACAAATTCCTAAAATATTTTCCGATTAAATTCTCTCGAGACAAGACTCTGTAGTCATTTAATATCAAGACTTCCCCCTTTCAAGTCAATCGATCATTTTCTAAACTACCGTAAAAAAAAACACAGGCTGAGAAGGTCTAAAACCAATAGAAAGTTTTCACAATATACACAATAGACCATTTTCACGAAGAAAAAAAAACTCTCTAAGAAAAACAAAACCGAAGTTAAAAAGTTATTGATAAATTATATCAGAGTGATATGGATAGAAAATTCGGTTCTTTTTGATTTCCTATGGTGACTTTTCCTGCCTTTGGCAGCGAGGAAATAAAATTACAAAAAGTTGGAATCGATATGTTTGAGCTTTGAAATATATATATATAAATAAGGATAAGAGAGGGAGAAAAAAAAGGTACTTTCATCAATTCTAAGTGCTTTTCCTCCAATTTTTTTTCCCGTATATTATTATTTTTTCGTAATCTTTCTTCGATTTCCAGGAAAAAAGGTATCCAGTTACGGTAAGTGTTATTGAGAGAAGAAAGATATTAGAGATAGAAAAGAACTAAAAGAGTAACGATCATTCCGCCCAAAATTAATTCCTCCATTTAACTTCCAATATATATTTTTTCCCCCTATTTCTTTTTTATCCTCTCCATTCTTTAATTTTAAAATACATTGTTGCACAGAATTTTTTTTTTTTGCTGTTCAATACCGTTATCAAATTCCCTCGATGTCCATTTCCCAAATTTACAGCGAATCTTGATTATATTGCAAAAAAAGAAGAAAGTCGCAAAGAATAGGATTTTTTTTTCCTTTTTTGTGAATTGTGAAAAAGAAATTGCAATCAATTGTGAAGCATTTTAATCAACGAAGAGCATGTAAAAGAAAAATAATAATCAAGATACATGATACACTTGCATGGAATTAGTATCTAATGAAAGAAGTCTTTTTCGGTTGGGGGAGAGAGAGGAGGATATCTTTAGATACCTGTAATATTATACGATGCATGAAGAAATATGGATTCGTTTATTGGAATAATGGTTTCCGTTTTCATTAATTTTTTTGAGTGATTTGTGTTGGGGAAAATGATTTGAAATGGAATATTTAATATTCATTATTATATGTCTCCTCCCTCCCCCTCCTCGTCATTTAAAGGAAAAAAATGATTAAAATTCGTTTAATATCGATATTGTTTGAGTAGTTCATCCGATTGAATGGATTTCTAAAATGAAATTTAATTAGCTTTTTATAATTTTGTATCTCTCATTTGTATTGTTGTTCATGCAATTTCTTCTTTGGATTGGATACGGAATGTGGGTATCTCTATTATTAGCGCTTTCCAGTATTTTTATTTTTTAAATCTCAGTGCTAGAACAAGCCTACTAACTATATCAGAACAATTATAAAATGCTTTATTTCATGTACACGCATATCCAGAATATAATTTTTTTGTTACTTTTTCTGTTTAAGCCAAACCACCCAGAAGGTTATTAGAACGCTGTAATATATTCGAATTTCATAAAATAAATTATTAATATCGAATATTATTCTATTATTCTATTAGTTATCCGTACATGAATCTCCAAACAACTATAAATAGGATCGAAATATTTCAGCCTGATACCATAATAAAATACATAATATATCTTCTCCCCATGCAAGAAGCATGAATATGCAAATTTTCGGATTTTTTTTTTTGTATTACTGGTTGGATACCTTATTTTGCTATCTAAGTTTTGCCTGAAATCCGAATGTATATCCCTATTGAAACACAGGCTGAAAAATATTATGGGAAAATAACTTTCATAGAGTAACATGGGTAGAATAAATATTCAAATGTCATTTTCCATGTTCTTTTTTTTTTCTCCAAGGACATTGCGCATTCGTTCTTCCAGCATTGGGGGACGTATATAATGACTTTACACCACGTATCACAAATATGGCTCAAAACACATTACAAAGTATTTGAAAAATAAATTCGTCATAACAGACGATTTATAGTTTTTTTATAAGAAAATATACATTTTCTTGTCAAATTCTAATTCAATACCACGAAAAAGAAACAGACCTCAAAGGCGAAAAGGTATGCATGAGATTTTAAATTATTACAATAATTTTTTTCGTGCGAAAGAAACTATTTAAGGAGAAAATTGTATAAAATTCTTAATATTTCAAGAAAAAAAGTTAAAGAAAAAAAAAATATTTTTTAAAATAGAAAGATTATGTTAAATACATAAATTACTTATCCAAGAAAAATAACACTTGTTATAAAACAAGAAAAAACTTTCTGAATGGGAATTATCAGCAATGAATAATATAATTTTCTTTCAACAGTTAACTCTTTTCTTTTCGAAAAAAAATTCTAATAAGAACTATTCAGTTCTATAGGAACTCTATTTAGTTCTATTCTACTATTGACAAGCAAGATTTCATCAGTTTATAGGCTGCAGTAAAAATAAAGGAAAACTGTATAATTTACTCCTAATTGACCATTGTAATTAACTAATAAATTCACTCAAATTAATCAAATTGATATGCTGATGTATAGAGTAACATATTGCTTTAATTATAAATATGCTAAAAGCACGCATTTACATCCGTTTTTGTAAAAACAAAAATTAATACGTTTTTATGGTATTGAACCATAGAACCATTTCACCCAGTTTCAAGGTTCTACAATTATTGCTACAATTATAGTATTCTGATGACATTCTGGTATGTACTGTATATATAATGTAAAAATGAAACTTTTCGAGCATATTTTCCTATTTATTACCCATTCCCGAATCTCCAAACATCAATGAAATCCTACTATAAATGGGATCATAGTATTTCAGCACACACACAATCCCTCATAAAATTCATAACGTAAGGTAATAATTTTACACGACGTATCAAAAATATGATTCAAAACACATAACAAAATATTTCTTAAAAAAAGAAAACTCTTCATAACATACGATTTACAATTTTTTTCACAAGAAAATGTTCATTTTCATGTCAAGTTCTAATTCAATATCACGAAAAAGAAACAACTCAAAGGCGAAAAGGAGATTTTGAATTCGATATTTAAAATAAATGTGATGGAAAAATATTAAGAAAAAAACAAACATTTATTTGTTTTTCATACGAGAGAGACTATTTAAGGAGAAAATTATATAAAATTCTCAATATTTCAACAACAAATTTAAAAAACTTAATACATTTTTTTTCCTTCTTAAAATAGAAAAATTGCTAAATACATATATTACTTATCCGAAAAAAAAAGAAGAGTAAAATAAGAAAAAAAAAAAACCCTTTCTGAATGGGAATTGTCAACAATGAATATTAATTTTCTTTCAACGGTAAACTTTTCCTTCGAAGAAAAATTCCTAGAGAATGTTCTAACGGGGTTCGGAGGAAGTAACAGAAAGGGCTCGAGGCGAAAGGTGCCTGATGAAATTTGGGATGCATGGTGGAAAATAATAATAATAATAATAAAAGAAAAAAAAGTAAAAAAAAAAAAAAAGTACAAGAATACTGTCTGTACCAGTTTTCGAAAGATTTTCCTCTTCGAAAATTGGATTAGGAAGACTTGTACCAGCGTAATTAGAACAGAGTTCCTCTTTCTCATGTTTTATTTTATTTTTTTTCGTCCGTCCTCTCTTTTATCAATCCTCTCGAAATTTCCTTGATTTTTTTCCCCCTATTCTCACTCTGTTTCTTCTATTTTTTTTTTTTTTTTTATTGACAGCACTTTTCCTAGATAACATGGTGCCTTAAAGAGCAAATATTTGCCCAATTACTTATTGCTAGGAATTCCGACATTCTAAGAAGGGAAAACTGACACGCTCTAGGCAACAGTTTGTTGCAGGCACTGATTGCCTGCAAATTTTTCATCTCTTTTCACTCCGCTCTTCTATTTCTCTATCCTCTCTTACCGTATGATGCTTTTACCAAACATTGTATCGACACTTTCTTCATTTCCGGCAAATTTTTCCTTAATGGAAATAAGTTTGAAATAGCATTTCAGTTTGAGATTAGGGACTTTCGTAATATATTTGTACTTAAACATATACTTTAGAAATAAGTTATGGAGTCGGTGGCTATGAAGTTGCCGCCATAACACACTTTTTAAGTAAGTTATTATTGTATATATATTTGTTATCTATAGTTGCTAGAAACTGTCATTTTAAGATAAAGAAAAAAATTAAATACCGCAAATTTCTATTAATAAAGCCGCAGGTTATACTGTATAACTTTAGAAGTCTGTCCAAAGCCACGGCCTATTCAATAACATTCTGATTGTCAGGAATTGTAATCAATCATTGTGATTATTTATTATTATTTTTCAATGCAGTAAAAAAATACTTAAGAATAATGCCTAATGTTACCTATTATTACAAAATTTCTAACCGAAACTCCAACATTAAATTAAACGCACACAACATTTAATTTTATTTCAACTATTGCTAATTTTTCGTTTTTGATTGAAAACTCATGCAGCTTATACAGAGCTGCAGTGTTTAAAAACCTTCTGTTTTTGAGAACTGTCTTTTTTTTCGGTCATTTCGCTTATTCACCGCAATTGACGGTAATTTTTCCTAATTAAAACTATGTGAAAAATTTAGTAAGGAAATGTTTTCACTTTTAATCCAATAATAAATCATAGCTCGTAATGTTTGCCTTCCCTCTATTTTAAAAATTCAATGAACACAATAATTTCTGGTCAGTTATTTCAAGTGGAATAGTTAAGATTATAAATTTGAACAATGCTGTGCAAAATAATTCACTCCAGAATAAAGTGTCTCGTATTGTTATTGTAAAATTCTCGCACAAAATTTTAACGGTAAATTGAACGCAAAACATTTAATTCCGTTTCAATGAGTGATTATTTTTAGTTCTTGATTGAAAATCACGTGCGGATTATACGAAGCGACGGCAAGTAAAAACCCCTCCGTTTTTCGAAAAAACGTTTTTTAGTCATATTCTTATTTACCCTAAATTACCATAATTTTTCGTAATTAAAAATATGTGAAAAATTTTGCATGAAAATATTTTAATTTTTAATCTAATAATAAATTTAACTCTTCGTTTATTTCTCCATTCTCTCTCTCTATTTCAAAAATTCAATGAGTATAATTAGTTCTGGACAATAATTTCAAGTAAGATAATTGAGATTAAAAGTTTTAATTCTCCTATACAATAATTCCAATTGTAATAATTTCAAGTAAGAACTTCATTTTAATAATTTCAGTTCTATTATTTCTGATATATATACAGTATCGTAAAAATGAGCAATTAATGAACTTGGAGAAACATACTATACCAACTAAAGATGGATTTTTTAACAACAAAATGCACTAAGCACATATATTATACTAAATTTATATATTTTTCAATACTCGATAATTAGTCTTGTACTGTTATTATATAAAAAAGAGCGATATAATTTCGGAATTTTTAGAAGAATATTGAAAGGTTTCAATGAAAAATTATAGTCAATGAATTAAATTATGAAAAAATAGTAATCTACGAGAATTATAAAAAATATCGGTATAATAAAAATAAAAAATATTAATCCGAGAAAATTATAAGATCAGTATAACATACATAGCTGGAAAACATTGACATCGAAAGTGAAACATCTATTTAAAGCCGTTCGCGTTTATTTGTTTAGTCATACAAGTCAGTGAAATAATCGTCTCACTGTATCATTTTCTTCCAAAATTAAGCGAATACAGTCGGAACCGGTTATAACGAACACGGATATTACAAATTTTCTGGTATAACGAAGTTTTTCCATGTCCCGTGAATATCGTATTGCTTAGATGTGTTATTTTGACTGCTTATAACGAATTTTCAACCGGTTTTCAAACAAGAATTTTCGAGAATTTCTTTTTATTCTCATTTAAATATTCTTATACGAAAATTTACCTTTCTACAATACTTAGCTACAGCTGAGAATGTTCCTCTTTTTTTCCTTGGAAATCATTCTATTGGTGAGTTTTTTTGGTATTTATTGTAAAATCTTCTTCGCTTATTTTTTTTTTACTCCTCTCCAATGAGTTTTATTTTGCTTGAAGAAAGTCTTAGAAGGAAGATGACAAAGTTTATTTTATTTTCCATAACATCCAAAAAGCCCTTGTTACATTTGCCACCAGTGGCGCCGGAACCGGTGTGCTCTCTCCTACAGTATTCTTTATTACGCGTCAGAGCAGCTGCAGAATTGATTCAGAAATCAAAGTTCTTTACGTAAAACTCGATTTGAGCACCCACAGGTCTACAAACACTTCCAACGGCCCTGTGTGCAACTTTTCTTTGGAAGTGTTATCGTGTGCGAGTAAATTTTCAGAATGTCCAAACACAAAGCGCTTTCTAAGTTCTTCTATTCTATTGCTATTCTATTGCTTTCAAAATTGAAGCTATACGGTTAGCTTAAAGTCAAAAATTAACGAAAAGTGAGGAATCAAAGAATTTTGGGATTACACGTAATTCGTTATTCACGATTTCGAAAAATAAAGATAAATCGAAGAGAAATTCTAATTGAGAGAGAAGAAGAATCCGATGGTGATCTGAACATCTGTAAGAAGAGACTAAGAAAAGGAGCTCACACGCACACACACTGACACAGAGGCTGCATTGTTCGGAAAAAGCGAGAGGGAACTACTATACGTATGCTCTACCGGAAAGGCCTCTACTAAAAGAAAAGACTTCACATCTGGTATGCTTATTAAGCAAATATGTTTTTAACACAAAACATTCAACGTCCAAAATCAATATCAAGGAAAAACAAACTAGTAGCGATCAACATATTTTTGTTCACGTATTCAATTAAGCAAAATTTCAATCAAATTGCAATTTTTTTTTTCAAAATACAGAATTTATTTTTATAACAATTTATCTTTAAAGTACTTATTTTATATAAAAAAATGAGCACGGACTTGGAAATTACGTTCAATTTTGAATAATCTTGTCATTTTCCAAGCCAGTACGGATATGACGAAGTTCGTGTGTAACGAACAAATTCGTTGTTTTTTCGACTTATAAATGTCCGACTGTATATTTTTCTACATGCAAACATGTATGCAAATAGGCACATAAAAAAAATGAGTATAGAAGTTCAGTGTCCACTTAAAAGGAGTATTAAAATCAGACTAGTTTATATAAGATTTTGGACTGAAATAATTGAGATTATTAACAAAAAAGAGAGATACTTAATAAAATAATGAGATTTTTTTTTACTAGGGTTGAAATTATTTGGCATCCACTAATATAATTCTTTCTGTATTCTATTATTTCGACATGCATTTGAGATTATTATTTCATCACAGAAATAATAATTTCAGCAAAACCCGTTAACCCTTTGGCTGCTGGAACAGTCGGAGAAATGATTCTCTCAATACGGCAGCATAAAAAAAATTTCCTTTTTTGTGGTTGTTTTTTGTGAAAGATAGATGGCACTCAAAATCATACATTGTAAATAGTATAAATACAGTCGAAAAAAAAGTATGATGCAAACAAAGAGTCTGGGTTTCAACCCAAAATCATCGAGAAAATATCGATATGCAGCAGGAAGGCACACTACTACTACTACTTAACCCAACATGCAC
Organism: Pholcus phalangioides; assembly: GCF_987345545.1. Taxonomy (NCBI): domain Eukaryota; kingdom Metazoa; phylum Arthropoda; class Arachnida; order Araneae; family Pholcidae; genus Pholcus; species Pholcus phalangioides. The sequence goes on along the minus strand of NW_028301596.1, from coordinate 37,236,643 downwards.
CTCGTACAAATTCCTCTACGAAATTTCTAGCGAATCGGCACATGCCGGAGAGAATGTGTGTTCTGAGTGTATATGCTTGGCCCTAACGTATTCATGTTGTCGAGTTGCGCTTGTTTCGTATTCATACTGCCATCTGGCTTCCATTTTCTGAAGTGAAGATGGAAAATGCTTGAAATTTTCCTGTTTTGTCAGTATCGTGTTGTAGGCCTGCCTACTCTTTGAGGAGAAATTTTTTTTCAAATCAGAGACCGGCTCACATTCGTGCCTCGAAGCTGGCAAAAACTCTACCACTACTGAAAAATGTACACGCATCCTATTTTGTACGAGAAAATCTGTTACGAAATAATAATAATAATAATAAAACTGGGATGTATATGCGTACGCCATCTATACGTTATTTTAAGAACTTCATGTAAAAAAAAAAAGAATTCAGATCATCACAGCATAATTGAGCAGCAAAAAAAAGTTTATTTATAATTAACCACCAGATTGCTCCCATCATCCTGAGACGATTAGCGTAGCAGACTGCTCAATCATCCTGTGTTGATCTGAATTTTTTCCTTTCCGACATGAAGTTCTTAAAATAACGTATAGATGGCGTACGCATGCTATATCCTAGTTTTTTTTATCATTAATTCATATTTTCAAATCAATATGTGAGTTTGACACACACACACGCAAATACAATTTTCTACAATTAAATACAACTTTTCGTAATATTCTACGCAATTCTTTTCCATTCAACCCAAAAATGTTAGAGTGAAATTCACGAAAAAAAAAAAATTCAATCTTATATAAATGTACGGAATTCTATATGATATATAGATGCAAACATATACTATATGAGTCGTCTTTTATAATAAGGACTAGTAAGTAGTGGAACATGAGTACACAGGGGGGGGGGGCGGGAGAACATATATAGAAAGAGAGATCCGAAGAAGAGAAGACGACTCCAGAAATGGGAGAAGAATCCGAACACTATATGATGGGAGAAAAGAAAAATAAGGAAAGAAACCAAAAAAAAAGATGCTTTTCTATATATCTATAAGAAGTTGCATCAAGAAGAACTCCAGCATCACCTATCAAGATTTCATATCACGTTGCAACTAGGGATGTAAGATTGAAAAGAGGGTTAAGGTTCAAGAGAAATGCTAGACTGCACTTGCATCAAAGTCTAATACTGAATTCTGGATAGCTCCTGTATTTTTATTTCTTATTACGTATTTTTTTTTTCTTTCTTTCCAGTATTCACTTTGAAGTAAGAAATTACGTAGTGGGAATTTGTCAGTATGTGAGGAATAATCTCTCGGAATTTTTTTTCCCCCCTCTCTCTTCAAGACTTACATTAGATATTACCGCAGTGAGTTGAATGAAGTTGTTGGTGGGAGACTTATACCGAGGATTAAATGGAAATTAGAATTGTGTGTGGAATTGAATTTGTTGATTTTCTAGTCTCTCAGCATTACGATTAAATTTTATTGAAAGTATTCTGAATTATTGAGCAAATATAATTTTTATAATGGAGGACATTTATTTTCTACGAATAAATGTAACGAAAAGTAAATTTTTAAATTTTTCCCTTCAATGCATTCCTCAAATCAACTATGTTATAACTTTCCGTATGACCCTGTCTCTGCTCATTTTACCTCATGTACGTGTCTTGGACAAGTAATATCATTTGAATGCCTAGGCATTCATATTGATCAAAATTTTAAATGGAATTCGCATATTAAATACCTTCAAACTCGGCTCCGTTTCGTTTTATATCAGATTTATCATCTGAAATCGCACATTAACATAATCACTTTCTCATAACATTTTATTATTTAATGTTTCATTCATATTTAATGTGCGGTCTTTCAGCTTGGGGTGAAGATTATCTAATATTAGCCCATATTTCTCTCTAAAATGAAGCTATCAGATGCATCACTAATGATTATGATACTCCATTATTTAATCATTTCATCAATTAAGAATTCTCCCAGTGTGTTAGCTGTTTTTATAAATATTAATAATAAAAAAACACCAATACTTCTTACCCTCTTAACTGATCCCGTACATCTGCTCGTCTAAAAATGTCATCTACTTCATTAGTTTATAAAAATATTCTTACAAAACACTTCAGCTTTCTTATTCCAAAATTCTATAATAATCTACCAAGAGAAATCACTGAAACTTCTGCATTAATTCCCTTTAAAAACGCCTCAGACCTTACTTGCTCGAGCTCACTGACTTTGAGTATCATTTTGATTTTATCCTCTAACACATCCTTAATTAAATCGTATCTTTAAATCACCTTCTATAAATGCTGTATAAACTCTTGTGCTAGCTCCGTATTTATTATGTATTTCATTAACATGGTTTTTTTTTTGTATTTTGGGTACATGTTAAGTGTATATTAAGAATTCATGCGGATATTACTAACATGTGAATTTTATAGCATCTCCACCGTTGTTTGTAGTTATTTATCCTTCATTTATCATGTTACAATTTTTTTCATTACATTTTATGTATTCTATTTTATTTTAACTTATATCTTTCTCTTTTGTACTTTTTCTTTTCACGATACATCTGAAAATAATATTACTGTACTGTATGTTATAATCCTATTCAATGTAACAACCAGTAATGGTAATACATGATACATAATACATTTCAAATTTATTTAAAATACATATTATATAATATGTATTTTAAATAAATTTGAAATTAAAAATTCAAATAGGCATTTATTGTATCTACATGTTGGAATAAGCGATTTTGCCAGTGTACGTAACCACATATGTGGTATACCTATATATATCCGATGTGGCTTGTAAATTAGTACCACTGGAAATTAGGCTACAAATACTGTGGAAACTCTCGGATTTATTTTGAAAAGAAACAGAAGAGCAAACTTGTCAATTTTACTAAAATTAGCGAACTAGAAATTTTATAAAAACAACTACAACCGTGAATTAAATAACCAGGAAATTTTCGTTTTTATCAATGATAGTACAATTAGGCAAGCAGTATATAGGAGTGAAGGCAGAGGTACTACATGACAACTCAAAATACACGCGTTTTTTGCAATATTGAACATTCGAACCCCAATAATTCCAAACCAAACATTTTAAGTGTTCTTACCACTCTTACATGCTATTTTTCACTATAAAATAGGCATTTTTAAGTACTTATGAAAAACAGAACTTAAATCACATATTAAAAAATAACATTCTAAATCGAATGGTGAGAAAAATCATAAAAAAAGGTTTTGATTTCGGTTATTTTTCTCAAAAATGCATATTTTTGCTAAAACTTGCACTGTGTCGGATATATAATGCCCTGTAGGAGTCTTATAAACACTGAAAATCATTAAATATGGTTTGTGATTGTTGAGGTTCGAAAATGTAAAATACGCTTGATTTTGAGGTTGTTTCGGACCATCGGACCCGTGTGTGGAGGGCCCGGGGGCAGCGGGCCCAACCAGTCCTTGTTTTACAGATGCATATAGCCATTACCCCCTGGTGTGATGGTGTGGGTGCTATGTCCTACGACAACAGGTCATCCTGCGTACAACTTTAACAGTTCAGCGATACGTTGATGACATCCTGCGACCGGCCGCGTTACCCTCCATGGCCCGTTATCCTGGGGAAATTTCCAACAAGATAATTCAATGTGAAATTGGTAGCCACTGATGGGTCCTACGGCTTTGAATTTTCAATCATTAGCTGTGCATGAGTTTTACACATATTTAATTTCAATAAAAACAGTCACTTTCTCCATGGAGGTTCGTATTTTCTACAAAAGAGTGTATTTTTGAATACAAATACAAATACACCACCGGAGCAACCGAAATGCTCAACGAGGTGGCTGCGAAAAAGAAGTAGTATAACATAGGTATTTGCATGTCAATGCAAAGACAAGAAACCAAATTTTATAGGAATAAAAAGCTTTTGGATTTCTCTACCATGTTTCAGATTAAAATAATCGAAAAAATAAAAGTGGCATTCCATATTACCCTATTGTACTATACTTTATCTTTCTCCCAGTACTTCGTTGTCATCGATTCAAGTTCCCATTTTTTAGGAGAGGATTTATTATTATCGCCAAAAAAATATATATAGATTCATGCCACGAACCATATCCGGGTTCTTTCTTTCCCACACGTGATAAATTATACACTGTTTCGAAGGTACATTTTTCATCCTCTATGTCTTCAAAGTCTCAAATTTTGAATTTAGTTCTTACGCCCGTTCTCGCTGTTGATATGATATATGAGGATTGTTTACCGTATCTTGCGTGCATTACGTGAACGGGAATTTAGATGCAAGTACAGTATTGTCCGAATTGTTTCCGTGTGAAGTTTGTTCTCGTCTCACGAAAAATAATCGTGTATCGATTAGGATTAGGATGGATTGAATCGCAGATATTATAACCTCTTTGTGTTTTGATTGGACTGCTCGGACAGGTATGTATGATGTATTTTCGATGGGTTTTTCATATTTTATCTCATTTTTCAGTTTCGAAAATATTCTTCGACGAATTTACATGATATTCTCTGACATTGCCGAGAATGATACGCATGAACTTGAATTGACGAAAACGCAACATGTAATTATTACTGTCTAAATTTCCTTGAGATTTTTCCATCTTGAATATCAGTATTTTTGAAGACGAAAAACAGTCAGTGACAATAAATTGTGTATTGGAATATTGCACATCGTGCATATGATTGCAATTGATTATGCGTTTTATGGATATATATTACTTATATCTTTTTAACATTCACCTGTTATTTATTGATCTGCAGAGAATTGCGAACGCAACGGTTTATTCCGGAGAATGCAACAATGGTTCGTGTTACGCAATAATGGTTATCTCAGAATATTATGAAACAAGGGTCTGAAACTATTTTCCAGAAAATGTTGTGTTTTGGAATAGTTTTATGAGCCAAGTAAGTTATGCAGATTTTATTTAAAAGAATTAATAATGAACAAAGGGAACAATTAGGACATCCTTATACAAGGGACATTTCCGTATTTTTCCTTAAGTTTGCCAGACTTTAAAAAATAAAATAAAAATGTCACTTTTAAATGAAGTTTATTTTAATTCGCAATCATTAATAAAATGATGGATGGAGGTAATTTGAATTAATACGACTAAATATTTTCTCACATATTTGGCACGTTCCGATTATGTATTTTCGATAAATACATTTTAATTCACAAGAGATTTCCTGTAGCACTTTACTTTCCGCCAGTGCAATTTATACGCAATAATTGGCGATTGCGCCGACAATTATTAACATTGTAGGTAAAGTCCGCTATTTATGATCCAGATTTCTAGTATTTTTCCAAATAAAAAATGGGGTCACCACCAATCGTAATGAAATAACAACTCCGTGTATATTATCTGATTGCATCTCGAAAAAATTTCCATGTATTTAAAAGTCTTGAAACAGTTAATTTCGGTTAACACAACATAATTTCGTGAAATCTTCGATGTCGTTCTATCCGAGTATGGCTGTATATATACAGGAAATCTAGGTACACTTGGACCATGGTAACTGTTAAAAATCACTATATACATAGAATTGATTTTCTGTCTGTCTCTATGGCATATATGTCTCTGTGTGTGCGTGTGGTCTCTATACAAATCTACAATTTCTGGACCAATCGTCGCCAAATTTTTGAAACTGGGCTCGACTTGAACGATAGGCTGCTTTGAAAGTTTGTCAGATCTGGGCAAATGCCTGAAATGGGCCTAAAAAAAACTGTCGAGCAACAATGGTTCCCGGGTCTCAACAACGTCCTTTGGTTACTGTGATACCTTAACAATGCGTTTCAGACATGTATATGATGGTTTGTCACTTCTTTATTGCTGCCAGTATATTATTCCTCTATAATTGTTTGACACTTTTTCAATCCTTCCAGTAACTGAAGAAAACCCGGGCAGCACCGGGTATTATTAGCTAGTCATTAATAGTAACATTGAAGCTAACCGTCAATCACTATACAAGTCTATAAGTCTAGCCGATACAAAAATAATAAGAGCAGAAATAATGATTGTCTCCACAGACAGATAACTCATACTCGTCCTCCTAAAAGCATGGACAAAACGACGAAAAATGGCTGCCGTGCGCTATACTCACTCCATATTGGCTTTCGCAACACGTGACGAATCATCGGTGAAACATATTTATGTGTTCGCCATCGGTGAAGACATAAGAAATACCGACAGTTTCCGTGACAATGAAAAAAGGGGACCTCCCCAAGGAGGACGTTTGTTATTTTTATTTTAATACCAAGGCCCTTTTCTATTATTTTTCTGACATCCTATTAGGTCTTGTAGATAGATGTCTGTATCCCCTGTTAGCATTATTGTTATTATTATTGTTGTTTTTCACCCTCCTATGTCCCTTCTCCCCTCTTCCGATGGATCGCACCGTACTTCAAGTCAATTCAGTGAGTCCTGTCATTTTAAGTAACAGGGATGTAGGTTGGAAAATGGACATTGTAAAGGTATGGACTATAAGGAACAAAAAAACCGGGTCGGAAGAGAGAAGCTTTCCTGATAACGAAGGTAATAGCTTTACGGAAGAAATATATTTGTCTCAATGGACTTCCAAAGGTGGATTAGAAAGACGGTATAAACTGTTTACGTCACGACAAAACAATATAAAGTTCTTAAAAATAAATAGGGTAAAAAAAAAAAAAAAAATAGGGGAAAGTTTAAAGAGAAATACGTTTCATCCATTGACAAATTGAGTCAATTTCTAGTTTCTTCCGGTGCCATTCGGCTCCAATCTAATGAGGTGATGCTAGATGGAGCCTATTAGAAAGAAAGAAGCTGGAACACAATGGACTGACTATCTATGCGTGTGATTGGCTGACTTTACGTTTCTGTCATGACTTGATCAAATAAGAAAATAAAATAATATCGACCATAAAGACGGTAATAATTAGAGCCTGGAAGTTTAATCACTAAAAATGGTCGAAATAGGCACTGAAATGCCTAAAACAAGCACTAAAAAACAGAATTTATGGAAGGAGGGAAATATAACACTAATGAGACTGGTATAAAGAGTACAAACTAGCTGAAAAATTGGTGGCACTTAATCCGTCTTCTGGTTTAATTATAGTTTATAATGACTATATTGTTATCCAAGTTGAAATGATTTCAAGCCCAAAATAACATGTCAGTGGACCGTTAAGATTTTTTAGGTCAATTCCAGGGCCATAATTACCAGAAGCATAGGCCGTAGAGAAAATTATTTGTGGGACTCCTATATATAGTTACGAATAATTTTTGTTTGCTATATTATCATTTCTATAGTTGAAACATACCTATACTATATTCTTCTGTTGTAAAAAAATTAACTTTATTTATATTACCACATATATGGGCCTCCTTCAAGCGCAGGATCCTGTGTGGTCGCATCGGTCTCACACCCCTCAGGGCAATTCTGGTGAATTTAATCGAATGCTAAATATGCATGTAAAATAAATAGCCATGGCTGCTTGTAGTACATTTATGGTGTAAAAAATAAAATCAAAACAACATGGGCCCCAGAGTCTTTGGAGCCCATGCTCCTGCCCCGCTTTTCGTGAGCTGTGACTTCGACTGATGGCCTCTTAGGATAGTCATCGGTTAACTATAAATATACAATGCAGTCCAATGCCTGAGCGAGACAAGTTATGTGAAGCATGTGGAGAGAGAAACAAATTTCAAATTTTCCTCTGTTTTTTTAACATGGACTCGAAGAAAATCATTCACGTCTATAATTCCATCCGGCCAAAGCAAAGTTAATGCATGGCAACACCAAAAGTTCCCTATCTCTCAGGACACATACTTATTCGCGTTTAAATGGGGCTAGAAGGGGGGAGGAATTTCTGTTCTGATATACTATATATATATCATCAGAGAGCCCAGAGTTGGTCCTTTTAAAATTTTATAAAGAAATGGAAAATTTTAAAAAGAGCAATTCTTTTTGTTCTCAGTGCTCAAAATATCCAAGTTTTGCAGATCGTGGCCTCTGAAATTCACGAATGATCTCTTAAAACTGTTAAAATGAGCATTTATGGCAGGAAACTTTAAAAAAAAGGCATTTTCACAAAAGAAGTTTGAAAATAGGCAAAAAAAGTCATTCATGGCATTTGGCCGGAACTTCCGGGCTCTACTGATAATCGGTGTTCTTCAATCGATCATCATAAGATCCACGCAGCTTTGGGTTGTAATCAGGGCAGTCTTTGGACGAAAATTCGCAACATACATTTTTCCTATCCATAAATTTCTCAGGATTTTTTCCTACATGGTGCCCACATGGTGAAAAAAAAATATAAACATGGTGAAATAATGGAAGTAATAATTTCAGAAATAATGGAAGTAATAATTTCAGAAATAATGGAAGTAATAATTTCAGAAATAATGGAAGTAATAATTTCAGAAATAATCAAAGTAATAATTTCAGAAATAATCAAAGTAATAATTTCAGAAAAAATCAAAGTAATAATTTCAGAAATAATGGATGTAATAATTTCAGAAATTATGAAAGTAATAATTTCAGAAATAATGAAAGTAATAATTTCAGAAATAATGAAAGTAATAATTTCAGAAATAATGGAAGTAATAATTTCAGAATCTCAAACGAAGTAATTATTTCAGAATCTCAATCGAAGTAATTATTTCATAATTAATGGCAGTAAATATTTCAGAATTAATTTGAGTAAATATTTCAGAATTAATTTGAGTAAATATTTCAGAATTAATTTGAGTAAATATTTCAGAATTAATTTGAGTAAATATTTCAGAATTAATTTGAGTAAATATTTCAGAATTAATGGAAGTAATGCTCTTCGAAATCAAATCAACTTTAAAATTAGTTAAATATTCAGTTTTAGAATTTATGAAATAAAAGCAATATTAGAATTAATGAAATCAAAATAATTTCAAAATTAATGGAAGTAATTATTCCAGTATTGATGGAAGTAACACAATTCCAGAATTGATGGAATAAACATATTTTTCACAATTATTGAAGAAATGGATTAGAAAGTATATGAAATAATAATAATCTCAGATATTCAATGGTGTTATGTTCAACGTTCGTCATAAGATACATACACATACATAACTATGTATGGCATTTCAAAATCAAGCACTTTAATAATTTGCTTTGATATTGTCTGTTGTATTTTTTATTAATGTTTCTCATAAGGTAATAATTACAATTTATTTCTCAAGAGAAACCGTATTTTTGTATTTAAAGCCAAGCCAAACCATTCAATATAATTCATAATAACTTTTAATTTTCTCTACAATTAAAATCAGCCGTTACCATTATTGTTAATGAGTTTATCTAATGTATTATGATGGATTCTGACATAGTCAACATATCGACTCATATCATAGGTCAATTCAACATAACATCGACTATGAGTCAGCGCTCATGGAATTATTTTAAACACATCATGTCAGCAATGCAGAAAGAATTGTTTCAAATCGAACAGGAAAAAAAATGAGCCAGAAAATTCAAGAAAACAATCTTATCTGGAGCTTCCTTCGATTTCCGTGAAGGCAAATGTAAAATACCGTTGTATAGCATTTTCTTACATTGAACGGTATTGCACTATGCTTGAGCAAATACCATGAAGTCATATGCGTGTTCGAGCTCGAGTCGGTCTGTATTCAAACAAGCTAAATCGGAAGACTTCGGGCTTGGATATGAAGGATATAAAGTGAAATATAAACAGGAGAAGAAAATTCCATGGATATATATATAGAGAATAGGATTTTCATTGTATCCGCTAGAATGTTTTTTCAGAAATGTTTTTTTTTTCTTGTTAAAAGCCCTTTATAGGGCATAGCAAATTGCCTAGCGATGTTTCCTATCCTTTATGTAATACAGCCTGAGGCTTATGAAATAGGTTGCTTCATTTCCATTCGGTGTGTCCCTACCAGCTCCAGCTTTCACGTTGTTCCATCAGCAAAGCTTTTCCGAATGAGAGAAGCTGAAAAAAAAGGGAATATTCTCTTGGAAATGGAAATTTCCTCAAGGTATATTCCACAGAAAAACTTTCGAATTTGACGGTAGAAGAAACTTCGAAGGAAAAATGTCTATAGATACATGCACGGACATATCTGCACTCTATAATACGTATTAAGATCAGTTCAGTTGACGTGAAAACTGAGAAATTTTTCATTTAAGATGAATTTCTAAAAAAATTCGGGAATTTTAAAATGCATAGAAGATACTCTATTCCATGGATTCTATCTTCGACCTATGGCCCGGGGAAACACGTTTGGTCGGTACTAGATGCTTTTCTTACAGTGGCCCGACGTCGGAGAAGCTTTTATTGTTACAAAATTTACGGAAATACTGGAAAATAATCTCAATAAAAAAATGGAGTTCCGGATTGGTGTGAAAAAAGTCATTTCAAATTTAGTTTTGGAAAACATTTCACAACTAAATGAGCGAAATAGTTTCGGAATTATTAAACAAAAATAATTTCATAATTACCGAAAAAAGTAATTTCATAATTACTGAAAGAAGTAATTTCATAATTACTGAAAGAAGTAATTTCATAATTACTGAAAGAAGTAATTTCAGCATTATTGAAAAGAAAATGATTTCAGAATCAATAAGTGTTTCCAGAATTAATGAAAGATATTCCCAGAATTATTGCAAGATATATTTTTAGAATTAACGAAAAATATTTCTATAACTAGGGAAAGAATGATTCTTTCAAGATGATTCTACCAGATCTTGAGAGTAATTAAGAAAATGGAGCAATGCGGCCACAGCAAGGGAGAAGGACCTGCTTTGCTGTGCCGCTTTAACACCTAAATTCAAATGAAATTCGTAATCAGTGCATTCATTCCAGTTTACGGTCCGGTGTGGCCACACTTGTTCAAGTCCAGCTCTGATCTAAAGGAGGGCAATTGAAATTAATGTATAAAAATTTGCTTTAATAGCCACTCACGAACGCAGAGTGGACATTTAACAAACACATCTAAAACTAGTCCCATATTTATTTAATCCTAAAATAAAACATTTTACTGCCCTTCAAAAGATAAATTCCAATATCATTTAATAAATTGTAAGTAATCCATTAAGTTTTATGCCTCCCGTGACCACGAAAAAAAAAAAGGAACCGGAAAAATATCCCAGATGCTCTATATATCCAGTTCTTCTATAGCGTACAGAAAGAATACCAAGAAAGCCGAACAAAAGAAATATGAAATTCAAAGGAAAATCGTGAAAGGGCTATTCCAAGGGAAAATAAGTTCTGGGATTGACCTTTACCGAAGAAAGGAATCTATGGCCTGGAAATCCGAATTTATTACGTCACCCCTTAAGCGGCCAATCATATGCTCTAGGAGAAATATCGTATAAAAAAGAAATCCACATACAGACAAGATATGGACACATACGCACGTGCACAAAAAAGAAAAGGCTAAGGCACTCGTAAATCTGAGAAACGGCCCATGAAACCTACGCCTTCGTCAAGGCGATAAAACAGAAACGAGCACATGACAATGCCGGGAAGATGACTTAGAGGAGGACTGTCCTTCTCTCTCTTTCTCGGTCCTCCTTTTTTTTTCCAGAGGAAAAACGATAACCTTACCGGAATTCGAACCACTTCAAGAGAGAAAAGATAAAAGGAAAAAAAAAAAAAATTGGTAAAATAAAGGAAGAGCTATTCCGGATATGTGGTATCTTATAACTCAGTAGACGTGGACAAAGAAAAGGACGGATACTACGGATAGTTGTAGTAGTAGTAGTAGTAGTAATAGTAGCTACGGGTGTCTGGTGTCAGGTCAGAGGAATAAGGAATCTTACGAAATAAAATAAAGGAATTTTGCAATTTCTTTTGTCGTCATATACGGGGGAGTAAAAGATTTTTTTTTCTCCCGATTTTCGGTTCATGTGCTCTAAGTTTATTGCAAATTTCAGAAAGTACTGAAAATTGGTGGATTTCGTTATTTCAGTAATGCAGTTGCACCTGTAATATACCGAGGAATGTCTGAAGTTTTCGCAGATGTCTCTGAATATGAGATACAGTCACACGGTTATAACGACATTGATTGATTCCATGGGATTTTTTCGTTTTAGAATGAATTGTCGATGACGTTTGTGAGAACTTTTTTCAGTATGGAAATTCTAATCAGATGTAATCTGATACTAAATTATACATAATAGTGCAGTCGACGTTGCGTATTAGAATCACGGATAATATTGTCATTCGGGTATTGTTATTCACTTTTGCAAAGAACGTAACGGACCATAGTTATCGAAACTTCCGATAATGTTTTCCCTGTTGAAAGTGCTTTTTTTTTGCGCATTTTGAAGCTAAGATTTAACCACACAAATATATTTTTTCCCTGTAAGTTATCGTTAGCAGGCTGCAAGACTGCAGGAGGCCGGGGGGGGGGGGAAGGGAAGTGTTCTCCCTCAATTAGAAATTACAAAAAAAAAAAATGAAGTAGTTTTCGATGAAAAATACGGGACATCGCCGAATATAGCAAAAAATATTGCTTGTTGCTAGCGAAATTAAAGATTATTATTTTTCAAAACACCCATTGGTGTATAAAATACTTCTAAAATTTTTCAAAGAAATACTTTTTCAGAGGGGGAAATAAATAGCATAACCAGTCTACAGTGAATTTAAATGAATATAAAGGGGGGAGGGAGGTTGAACGTATCAAATTGGCCCTGTGTGCGATGGATATTTACATTTCTACACAGTTATTATGCATTTTATTAACATAGAGATTATGCAAACTGTATCTTCACATACGATTTTTTAGAAAAGATTGCTTTCTTCAACGAAAATTATTTCAATTTAAGAAACGAGCTATTTTTATGAAAAAAAAACAATTCGGGACGGACAGCATTATGAGAATGTTCCTGTTTACGAATGATATCAATGTGCAAGACAGAGAGTCTAACATTTAATAAATCTTTTATTACGTATCAACAGAATAACAAGATGATTCCCTGAATGTGATCAGGTCTAATTTTAAGATGAAAACGGAAGAGAAATACGTCTTTATATCCGAGGCAGTTGCGCTTTTATTGACTTTATAATCTACGTTTATTAACGTTTTCTTCGACCGTATTTCTGTCGAGCAAAACATGAGTTGCTTATATTTTTCAAACAAAGGAATTGTATATTTTGAGCTCGTTTCGGCATTGGGTGTTTCAAAGCAACTCCCTCCTGAATATTAGATTTTTACTTGTGAGTTGCTCATGAAGTTGATATAATTACCAGTAGAATGGCTAAGGGTACACATATATCCTATTTCTCGACAAGCCAAGCAAGAACGATTTTTGACCCTTGCATTTTTGAGGGGAAAACCACGTGTGAAGGAGACACATTGCTGAGAATTCTTCAAAAATGATAGAAAAGTAAGTTGGCAAACAATGAATTAAATTTTTAAGCCATTCCAGATCTACGTAAATCATAAAAATACAGTACGTTTTCCCTGAAGTGCAACATAATATAATTCTTTAGATATTGGCAATAATTTTTTTTTGTCATGTAATAGCATTCAGGGGGTGCCTCATTTGCTTAATATAACCCCTCAAAATTTTTCTCCTTCGGATATTTTAATGATTGCCAATTAAAGGGCTGAAATAACTGTTTTAGGCCTTCGCCTGCAAAATGCCCAGATCACAGCTGAATTGGAAAAAGTTCATGGGGAATCTGCACTATCGTTGAAGGCCATTCATTTTTGGGCCAACGAATCTAAACGGGTCGCACATCCACCGATGAAGGAGAGCGTCCTGCGCTCCCGGTTTAGGCCACCACCCTGGAAATCATCGAAAAGTTTCTTTGTATATTCATGGAGGATTGCAGATTGAAGGCGTTTCAATAGAATAAGATCTCATTATTCTTCTTGCGAAATTGGAAATTAAAAATCTTTGTGCAAGATGGGTGCCGCGATTGCTGATGGTTGATCAAAAGCGAATGCAAGATATTTCAAAAGAGAATTTGCCGATATCGGCTCATATTCCTGAATTTGACATTTCTGACTCTTGAACTGAACAAGGCCCAGGCTCTATCGCTTATGAGCAATTTCAATCATTGCCCCGAAGAAGGACGCACAATTTTTGACCATTAGTTCACCCCTGTATACCTAAGTCAAAACAATAGCCTAAGCATTGGTGTAGTGTGGTGAAACAACATTAAACCGGTCTTAGACCGGCAATAATTTTTTTTTGTCTTGTAATAGTATTCAAGGGTTATATTTTTCTGCTTAATATAACCCCACAATTTTTTTCCTCTGCATATTTCAATGCTTGCCAATTAAAAGATTAATATTATTCTCTGTTGGAATCCAAAGAGATCACCGATAACTGACGTTATAGCCGAGGTGTCGTTGTGGCCGGATTTTACTGTGTGTTAACGAGAGTTTAATGCGTATGTATGGGTAATCGAATATATGAACTCAGTTCGAAAGATGTCTGTTATAATTTTCGTCTGATCATAGCATGCACAGAGCGAGAGGAAACTTGAAAGTACGGATATAGAGTGAGGAAAAGAGCAAGAAAAGGTTAAATGAATGCTACGTTACCTGAATAAATTACAACGTAATTCCTGCTCATTAAAATGCACGGCGCAATCTGGCGCAAGAAAAGACAGCTCCGGGGTAAAGAACGTAAGAGAGAAAGAAACTCCGGCTGTTTCAGGGAACTCTCAAAAGCAAGAGATAGACAGACAGAGAAGAGAGATGGAAAGTGGGATGACAAACCTTGTTAACGTCGAAGTTGACGAATTCCTTTGAAAAGTTTCCGGTGCAGTAGATAATGACATTAACACGGACCAAACGCGAATGTAGAAAAGAATTATTCTCAAAGATTAGAGTCTGCTTGCTGTATCAGGAGCAAAATATTTTCCCTGAAAGAATTCCACTCGCGGATGATGAATACCTGATGAATGAATACACAAGCATAAAATAACTTTTCTAAAACATTGTGAGTGGTGTGTGAATTCGCGCGCCTTGTATTTTGCTTAATAATAGCTCGAAAATATCAATAGATTGGCTTGGAGATTCAGAGAAGTTGTCAGAAAATGTATTATTGGAGTTTATAGAGAATGGTATATATTTGCTTATAGAAATTTTCGACTGGCTGTCCAATATGATAACGCGAAAGTTTCTAAAATCAGTGGAGAATTCGTACGATTTTAAAGATATATTCGGCAACTTATGCACTTGCGTATGTCTGTAATGCTTTCCACGTGTGTCATCTATTTCTTAACCTTTTTAATGCTACGCTTTAAAACGTTTATACGGAACGAAGAATAAAATAAATATTTTTTTACTTGAACCTCTTTTATTTAGCTTGGATTTTTCGAATTTCTACCAAACGGTTGTACGTCCTACATAACACAAATCTGCAGTGAATCTAAATGTATAAATTGGGGGGGGGCGGGAGGGAGTTGAACGTATCACATTGGCCCTGTGTGATGAATATTTACTTTCATACATAGTTATTATGCATTTCGATACGGATTATGCAAACTATGTATTTATCTACGATTTTTTTAGTAAAGATCGTAAATTGAAATGATTTTCGCTGAAAAAAAACAGAGTAGTATTTTTCATAGGTCGAGTATAGATTACGAGTAGAAGAAACGGCAAGTTTTTGTACAAAAACGAGATGTAAGTAGCTTTTTACATTCCTTAAAATTCCATTATTGGTAGGTAAAATAAGAGAATTTTGATTACACACCGATGCGGACTATACAAAGGCACTTTCTTCTCAAAGTAATCAAGTTCACATCTGCAGATTATACGAAGGAAAATACGCAACTTGTTAAAATGTCGTATTATCTATTTCAAAGAGGGAAATGTTCGGTTTATGACTTATACCTGAAATAAGTAATCGTTCTAAATTGTTACAACTACTGTGTTCGATTTTTCTCACGGAGACAGACTTATTTTGTTTTTAGCAAGAAAACACTTTCATATGACAACAAATATCTTTAAAAAAAGATATAGTCCCCATGTATATTTATGACATGGAGAATAATGTCTAAAATTTGTATAAATCTGTTCCTAGACGCTAAAGAACGACAAAAAAGCATTTCGTCTCAATCTTCTTGCTGACATGGAAACAAAAAAAATAAAAATAAAAATTGAGACTAGAATTTGCTGTTGGAATTTACAAGTACGATAATTTTTCAGCCATCTTCTTCACCTCGAACACTTTTATTTTTTTCCTGTCTTGTGTGTGTGTGTGTATATATATATTCTCTCCCGATTTTCCCGGTTCTCTGCCAACTTTTCCTGTCGCGGATCTCTTTTTCCTGTCTTGTCAAGAACCTCCACAACAAACAACAACCCGCCAAAGCAAAAACTAAATATATATATATATATATATATATATATATATACATAAAAGAGAGAGGGGGCTTCTTTAAAGGCAGATAGATCTCCAGCTCCGCTTTTCAGTTTGACATTCTGGAAAGGTTGGTTTTCCTTGTTTAGAATCTTCGCGTCGAATCTGTCTTTTCGACTGCTAATATACTAAGAGCATTACAAGCTATTCTTATTCTACTTTTTATTTCGTTTGAGTTGATTTTTTTTTTTTAAAAAGTAGGAAAATCGAAACAAGACGGACATTCCAGTACTTGGATTTTTAAATTAGCACTGCGAATTAGATTCTTATACTTTTTACTTGAAGTATAAAAGAAAGGAACGGTTATATACACGAAATAGTTTTAAACTTAATCTCGTAGAATGGGGAAATCGGAAATTCGGAAATGAATTAGTTCAGTTTTCGTTTTCCAGTTTAACCCTCTTGAATTCAAACATATGACATCGCTTCAGTAAGATTGCTGTGAATTAGGGAGTTATCTGAGTATTTATTTAATATTGTCCTGTGGGGGATTTCAGTATTAGGAGCTTAATTAATGAGAAGAGAGGTGGTTCTATCGGACGTACCACGTATAGACCCCGAGGCTGGAGAATATTGCTAGTTAATCACACATGCAACTCGTCCATATTCCTCTGAGGAACCTCTAACGAATTAGTACATGCGTGTACGTAGGGTTACCATCCGTTCTCCTTCAGGAGGACACTGCCTCCTTTTTTGGTGTCATTTCGAGCGGCCTCTTACGTCTTAGATAATTCGTCCTTTTGTCCCCCTTTGCAGGTTTCCGGAATCATTCTGTTTTTTTTTTCTTTCACTCTAAAGCATATCATATTGACTCTTCATTGGTATGAGTGTTTACGTGTGTGCCCTCCCCCCCCCCCACTATTTTACACGCTTTGATCAACGCCCTCGAGATTCCCAGGCGAATCCAAGTTGCATGCAAGATACTTTACGAACGTCTACTAAAATATCTTTAATATTTGTTTCCCTCTTTGTTGACAACTTATATATCGGGTGAGTTCTCGAATAAACTTTCTTCATAACTAAGATCCCGAATACGCAAATGCATACGTGCACCACTGATCCAATCCATCATCCTAGGCTGAGCGTTGAGCAAAAATTCCGGTAAATTAAAATAATTTATTGACGATTTATCATATTTACCAATACGAGCTGGAGATAACACATAATCACCGGTAAATGTGGAAAAACAAAATTTATTAAATATACAAAAATGGTTGGCAACTATTCATAATAGCCTGTGATTTTGCATAATAACCGGATTTATCGCATTTTCGTAACATATATTCTGGTTTAGCTGTAAAAGATCATAGTGGTTTCCTTTTTTTTGTCATCATTGGGTGCGTGTACAGTCGTCCTCCTTTCTCAGTTTCCAAATCTGGTAACCCTACGTGTAGTGAACGTGACGTGAAGTTTATTTCTGTGTAATGCTTGTTATGTATCTATCATTTTTTTTTAACTATGAGTGAAGTTCAGTGATTGAATAATTGTATCGTTGTAGCCTGTTGCTCTCTGTGGAGAATATTATTAATGATTGAAATGTGATCTCGGTTCCTAGATGCGCTTGGAAATTGCTCAAGTATTATGGGCTTAAGCATCCGAATACCCCAAGTGGCCACTATTCGGCTAATTGTTTAAGTACCAAAACATTCCTGAGGAAGAATTGACCATTGAAGGTAAATATAATTTCAATATTCAAAAGATGCCCGGCACGATATCAAAACAAAAGTAACTAGCAACTTTCATAGTTAATTTCATTGAACTATACAGTACAGTTTGCTTCAAATTCTTATGAACGTAACATACACCTGGAACGCTATGACTCTCTGCAAAGTCTGCATTCCACAATTACAGTATTAACAAACAGTAAAGCATTCGCGAGTGTCAAATCGTAGTGAATGTAATTTGAAAGTTTAAAGCAGTTCCAAATTAATTTCCATTCTAAAAGTCAGAAATGACATCAAGAAAATTGGTATAGTTATTATATTTTCATATCAGGAAGATTTGTTAATTATGCTATGTTAGTTTTTGTTAATACATGCGGAATTTCATTATGAAAAATTTATTGTTTAATTTTAATCATTTTTATTAAAATATGCAGCAACTGATCTCGGATTTAAACACGTTTCCCTTTTCTTGAACAGCCTTAAAACAACCAGAATTACTGACTGCAACGAAAATAGCAGAAACACATTATGACACAGAAAGCTTTGTTATAATAAATCTTTCAATTTCTCCACTTTAAAAAAATTTCCGAATCATTATTTTCGTAAAAATATATACAGGGTCGAGTGAAATTAATGAAACCACCTGCCTAACAAGAAGTTGGTTCTTCTAATTTAGCCTTAATGAATAGAGTGGGAGGAGGGGGGACTGTGTATCCCTTTATATCAGTTGTTTTCAACAGAGGACCATATGCCCCACTTTGGGATCCTGTAATATTCTAAGAAGGAGCCACTGGTTAAAACTGAGTAAAAAGGAAGCCAACGCAGGTGATTAAGGGAGCAACAGGAATCTCCATAATATGATAGTTGTGAAGCACTTAAATGACTAAACTACCCGTAACCCCCATCCCAAAAAAAAAAAAAAAGGCTGACGTCCAGAGAGAGAAAGTTTAGACCTCAGCCATGAATAAGGCTTGGTCGTCCCAATCCTTGTTGACGATTCGAAATGCTCTGCATCATGTCTTTGATGCGCATAAGTAACGCGCACAGCCTGACAAACAATGATTGACAACGATCTTTTTCTTACCTAACGCTACAGCAAAGGGCTCATCGTAAGAAAATTGACCTGCGTCTTATTTTAAACGTTCTTGATTACGACATGTGTCTCACAGGGTGTTTCTGAAAAGACTGCCCAAATTTTAAATCACATAACTTGGAAACAGTGATGAATAGAAAGATGGGCATATAGTGATACGTTTGATGCGCAGGAATGGGATTTTAAATGGACCGGTTTATGAAATTAGTCAAACTTTGGATAACAGATGGGGTCACAGTCTTTCAAACAGTGAGTGAATAAGTACTTTGTAAATAAAAATGAGTAATCATATTGCGAGGGATTCGAAAAGGTCGCCTTGCCTAGCAAGGGCATGAAAAATGTGAAGAATGGAGTTTAAAGCTAGATTAGAACCTCCATTATCCGTGCGCGGATTAACCGTGCTACGAAAATTTCAATTTCATATTCAGCTCTTCCCTACACTATGTTGCTGGTGGGATTGTTTTTCCACGGGTTATGTAAGATTTTGTGCAGGCTGTGATGAAAGCAGACATTTTCATTTCGTATTAAATTTCTTCATTCTTTTACAGAACCGCCCCCCCCCCCCACACACACACACATTCTCAGAGCTGAACTCCCATGTCAACGCGTTGAAACGGCAGCCTCCGTATGCACACATAAGAACCAGATATTGTAATGGGGCGATCGGCACTTGAAAATGTATAGCCAATTACAGGAAATGTCGGGAAGTTAGTCAGAGTGTATTGCTTTTTTTTTTGCAACTGAAAGATACACAATGGTTTAACTTCGGATGCAGTCAGGTGACCATATGGCTCATCGGCTGGACCAGCGTTATTCCTCGCTTGTGTCATTCTCGTAGAACATTTGACAACTGTGCAGAGTGGCTGACAGGAAAAGAATAACCGCGTTTTTCGATTATCCGCGTTCACCTTCCCCACCATTAGTCCGGGTAATCGAGGTTCTACTGTACTTTCCTACAATGTCTTATCTGCGGTGGATGCGCATATCTTAATGCCTCATGGATGAACTGTTCAAGCTGATACAGCGTTTGCGACGGGGGAACTCTTGCTGCAAACAATGACCTCCAAACGACACCAAAGAAAGTAGTAAAATAAAATGACTGTTGCGCTATCTATCAGTTATGATGATAATTAATTTTGCAAACCGGTAATTTCAAAATTTCGGGGCTTGCCCAAACGTATCATCGTTTCTCCCTCTTTCTATTTTTCATTTTCCCCCCAAAAAAGTTGTCATTTCAAAGTTAAATAGTCTTTTCTGAAACACCCCGTATGTTGCTGCGAAAAGCCCGGCATTTGCATGTTCACACAAGCAATTATTAGTTAATACCACCAAAATTTCAGCAAGAGTTTTTTGGATAGCCACAGACGTCTCATTAGGCACATTCAGATTCAACATTTGAAACAATTAAAAAAAAAACATGGCCATTTTTGAATAATTATAAATTAATGTTCGTGTAAAATAGAAAGAATATTGACTCTAGTAGAAAGTCCTTTCAATTAAAGTACAATTGTGACTAAGTTCGCTCCGATATTCTTCGAGATAACTCAAATGAGAAGAATGTTTTCAAGTCCAAGAGAAAAATAGGAATCCTCGTTTCACAGGAGAAAAAAAAAAAAAAGAGACTTCATCTCTCTCTCTCTGCATCGATTTGTCAGTATTACACTCAGTTCAGTAATATATTTTTGACGTACGACTTCGTTAATAATTCAAGTCGTTTCAAACACAGAGATAGAGAAAGATGTATAAGAGAAGAAAAAAAAAAAACGCATCACGTATATCCTCGACGTTCCAAAAGGAGATAAAATAAAAAAAGGGAAACTTGAAAGGAACACGAAAAATCTAGAAAAAGGAAAAAAAAATTACAAAAAGATAAAATAAAAATTGAGAAATATCTACAACAACTACTAAGGAATTCTCTCAGAGAGACGAGAAGAAAGTGAAGGCTTTTATTTTTATACGCCATGTCTTTTCTGTAAAACAGTCTAGAAAAATTTTTCCTCTGAAACGAAGACTTTGCCTTTGAGCGTCGTTTTGTTTTATTTTATACATTTTTTTTTTTCTCTCTCTCCTCCCACCCCTTTCTCTTTGACTTTTAAATATTTACGATATGCCAAGCATATGCATTAGTTTGTGAAAATTTACAAAAATTCTCATGCCGAAAGACATACTTCTTCGAATGATAAGTTACCGTTTTTTGTTGTTGTTACCGCGCGTGCACATATATCAGAGATTCTGTGATCTCACTCCGCCAATAAAAATCTCGGTCTCTTAAAATTTTGCTGTTAATGATTCATTTTCGGAAGATGACATTTTTAGGTTAATTAATTTAATGTCTCTCTCTGTGTTTTTTTTTTTTTTAATTAACGTGATCCTTAATGGAATGTGTATCGAGTATATATATATTTATTTATTTTTATCTTGGAATTTTGTAATTGTATCTATAGATGACTGATATTTTCTAGCGCAGTATTAAAGATGCGCTTTCATTGTGCATATGAAAATGAGTATATAGATTGAGTTTGTTAGTCATCAACATAAATTTTCTTCGAAGTACTAGTTGTTTAATGTGCTTTTTGGAAGATTTGGGTGGTGAGGTCAGTTTTTTCAAGTTCTCAAGCTTGGCCAATTATCACGTTTGCATTTTCGTGAATATTTCCTGAAAATGATCCATTTCTTTGGACCTTTGAAGCAATTTAAGTCGGTTTTTGCTTTAGATGAATTGATTTTTCGAAAATATTTGTAAGATATGTGTGTGTGATGTAGATATTCCGTAACATATTAACATATTAATTTGAAACAATATGTTTCCACTGAACCGTTTAATTGGCAAGCATTGAAATATCTACGCGAATTAATTTTAAGGGGTTATATTATGCAAATGAGGTACCCTGAAGGGTATTACACGACACAAATCAAATTGTTGCCAATATTTTTTAAAGAAATATGGGGTGTTGCACTTAAGGGGGAACAAACACATTGTATTTATATGATTCACATAGACTTGAAACGTTTTAAATTTTCATTTATTGTTTGCCATTTAACTTTTCTATCATCGTCGAAAAATTCACAGGAATATGTCTCCTCCACGCAAGGTATTTCTCTCCAAAATCCAAGGGTCAAAAATCGTTCTTACTTAGCTTGTGAAGAAATTGGAGACGTGTACCTTTGAGCCATTCTGCTGTCAACTGCAGAAGCTTCATGAACGGCTCACAAGTAAAAATCGAATGTTTAGGAATTGTTTAGAATCACCAGTGCCGAAACGAGCTCAAAATACAAGATGCCCGTACTTGAAAAATATAAGAAACCCATGTTGTGCTTGAGAGTAGCACTACCAAATAAAGGGTTAAATAGTGGGATTTTGATAACAAAACACACAGTGTAGTTTTCTTTTAAATTATAAAATACTGTAAACTTACGTATTTATCAAATAAATACGTTTGCATTACCATTTAAAGTGATTGAGTCAACAATAAAATTTAAGCTATAGCTTCCATGTTGAGGACGTACGTTGCGAAAGTTTATATCGATTTTGTGTTCTACTTTAATCGTTAGATACTGGAAGCTTAGGAAGAAATATTACAAAACTAAAACTACAAATAAAAACTAAGATATTTAGGGGGCAAAAATTAACTGCTCTTATACTCCGCGTCTACTGTTCCGTATTAGATTTATAATAACTGCATAACTACTGAAACTAAGTTGATATATGATATGAACATGCCAAATAAATATTTTTGGGATCTTTCAAGTTTGGGTTGGAAGTGATTTAATTAAATGCTAAATACGCAATTAACTCTCTAGAATTAAAAATAATGCTTGTTGAAATTGAATAAAAATAATTAATGAATAATTGCAATTATGTTTTAACCCTAGATAACTAAACCTAAATCAGTGTTACTCAGAAACTAATCATTCGACTCATTGACTTCGAATTAAAAAAAGCAAGTATATTTTTATATTTCCATTATTTACTGCAAAGAAATTAGCATAATTTTTAAGAGAAATATTAGAATATTTAAATTGAAATAAAAAATCGTTTTACCAGTTATGAAGGTATTGTGAGTGAGCGGAGCGAGAGCAACGGGGACATCTGGAATTCACAAAGCTGACAGCAGTCGGTAGCCTATCAGACGAATGCTTAGTTATCTAGGGTTAATCAGAATTACAATATCGTGAATTCAATTGACGGTATGTCGATTACCATCTGATAACTATATACAGCAGATATGACAAAATCGTTGTGAGTTTTATGCCCGACAACATCGTTTTCTCAGATGTCTATCTCTTATGCACTTACGCTTATTTGCACTTGATTGAGGCTGGAAGAGGATGGAGCTTTGTGATAAGAATTAATGCTAAAAAGTGAAATTTTTGAAGAGGTCGATTGTTTTTAAGTTCTGAAATATTCAAGTTACATAGAATCTAGTTTCTAAAATTCAATCTTGAACATAGAAATAATGCCAAAAATGGTATTTACGGCACAAAAAAATTGAAGAAAAATTAAAAAAATACACGGAAAAAACCCCCATTTTCGGCAATATGCTCGAACTTCTGGGCTCTATTTATCATTTACATAAGTTATTTAGTTTTTAAGATATTCTCAATGTGCAAATTTTATATAAATATAAAAATTTAGAAATTTCTTTTATTTCTGAAACCGAAACTAAAATTTAGAGGAGGGGAGGAGGAAAGGAAAATATTTCTAGTTTTTCTTCTCGCGTTCTTCCAAAACAACAGAAAGTTCTTAAAAAAAAGCAACAATAAATGTATTATTCTTCACGTAATAATTCTCCGAGTATAGATGGAAAATAAATAAAAACATTCACGAGAAAATGAGTACAGAATATACGAGTATATAACTCTAAGTAACATCCATAGAACCTGAACACATAGATAAAAAGTAAGGAAAAATAAATAAATAACAAAATAAGAAAGAGTAGAACTAACTGTAGAATTCGGGACTTGTAGTTTGATAAAACAAAATAAAAAAAAAAGTAGCAAAAACATCAATAGATTTCTCGGTAGGCGATCACTGGATTTCGTTCGGAGAGAGTAGAGTAAAAAAAAAAAAAAACAGCGTACGTCCCGGCACTGCTTTTATACGCCACTGGAACGCAGTAAAGCTTTCGCCATTTCCTCAGGCGCGCATATCACTTTCCCTCCACGAGCTTGAAACACTTCAATATCAAGGGAGATGGGGGATGGGATAAAAAAAAATGTGAAAAAAATATAATAAAGATGAAGAAAATAGGAGATCGATGAGACAGAGTGAGGAATGCGGAGAAAGATGGAGTAACACATGGAGGAAAAAGAGAGATACTATCTCTCCGGGCTACAAGTGGGAGAAAAACCTAAAAAAAAAAAAAAAAACCCCAGAAAACTGAAATAAAAGCAAGGTACTATCTGAGTAATATGGAGAGACAAGAGATAGAGCGGTTGATTCGAAGAACGTGGATCGGATCTCTAAAGAGTACGAAAAGAGATGGAGAAGAAGACGGATACGGAAGCAAAACAGTTCAAGACCTGAACAAACAATATCATGTACGAAAAGAAAAGAAAAAAAATGAAAATACCATTTCGAACAGCAATATGGAATCAAAAAAAAAAGTGAAAAGAGCTAGGAACATTTACGCCACTGGATTTTCATCTACGATCTTAAAATACCGGATGATAAGGAGGAAAATAAAAATTAAAGCTTTTATTCTTGGTCGATTATTATGGCTATTATGAGTTGGATAGCTTTAGTACTGTACCTATATATATTCAGTGTACAGTCCGTCTCCAAAGTTTAGACACTATAGATTTTTAACTGCACGATGGATACCGCTCCAAATTTGGATTGAATTTTTTTGCTTGTGATCAGAATGCAAAAACTTAATTCAAACTTTGGTCATTGTCGAGGAAAATAGGTTTTGGCATAAGTATAAGTTAATAGCTGTCATAAAAGTTTAGGAAAACTACCGATTATATGCAATTTTCGAAGATTGCGTCTATGTGGCGTATCATAGACATGATAGTAGATAGATAGAACCGCTCAGAACCCCATGATAGTATAAGTGGAAAACTATCAGATTGGTTTTCATTTGAAAAAAAAAATTGCCGATGTCGTCGCACATTTTGTACGATGAAATCCTTCGAGTACTTTATTTAAAAGCAAAAAAGAAAGGATGTAAAAGGTATTGATATTGCTTTGAGCAGGTCGAAAAGAATTTTTCGACGTCTATTGATGCAACGTGTGTCCCAAAAGCGAAATTGTGGTTGTGGTTGGTAACGCAGTACAAATTTACGCCGTTGGATTGGCTTCAACGCAAAAAAAAAGACCTTGCATTAAATTATGAAAGATCCTGGAGTAAAAATTTCAACAGATGCAGTTCATAGCAGACAGATCAAAGAAACTTGTATTTCATTCATGAAAGAGTGTCACAAAATCGCCGGTCACAAAGAAGCATAAAAGACAGCTGGAAAAGAGAGATTGAAATGGAGCTCGAAATCATATGTTTTATGGAGACAAATAGCTCGTATCATATTTAGTAGTGAAAAGAAAAATGCAACTCACATGTTCCAAACGGATGTTTTCAGCAGACAGTAGGGTAAAAAGTAAACTGAAATATTCAATCTCATTAGAAGTCAAGTTCAATTATTTTCTTTCACGATTGGCGCTTTCTCCTCTTCGTGTAGATTGATTTTAACCCTGTTATCAAGTGTGACCTTTGCCCCACTATATTGACAAATTTATCATCGGATATTGAAGTGTTAGCCAGACGAGATCTACTGGAAAAATTATTTTCCCAAAATCAAAACTTTTTTTTGCCATGAAGAGTTTATTTTCTTTCCTTCACTGTTGAGTCAAATTTTTTGAGGGAAAGGGGAAGAAAACAAAATCTGGTTCGGTTCAGCTTTCTTGATTACCCTCAGTGTTACATCATTGCTATCAGCTTAAAAACGCCAATTTATACGTTTGGTGCAAGTTCGGTGAAATTGGCAGGATTCGAAAGTGACATCATCATCAATTTTTAATGCGTAATAACTCCATAATTATTTGTCAAATCAAAAAGCTGAAAGCACTTTTCCGTATTCGTTTTTCAAAAGAAATCACGTCTGTAATTATTGGATAGTCGATAGTATATACTCTGCATACATAAAATTTATTTTCTGTACGCCTGCCTGTGTGTGTATATGTTCTCTATACAAATCTGCATTTTCAGACCAATTGTCGAAAAATTTTCATATATACGAAATAGGACACGACTTGAACGGTAGGCTACTTTAAAAGTTTGTCAGAGCCGGGCAAATGCCCGAAATGTGCGAAAACCTTCGGACAATAATGGTTTGTTGGTCTCAACATTGAATTGGAATGTTTACTTTGGTTGCCGTGGTTCTTTATCAATTCTTTTCAGATATGTTTATTCCTTTACAATGGTTTGTCATTTTTTCATTACTCCCAGCATATAGAGAAACTCTGGCAGCGCCGGGTATTATAGCTAGTTACTATATGAAATCGATTTTGTGTGTGTGTGTATTCGCTATAACATCTCCGATCTTAAACCGATTATTCCCAAATTTTGTGTATATACAAAACGAGATCCTACTTGTACGATTACTTTAATAATAAAGTACCGGCTACTTTAAACGTTCGTCCGAAATGGGCAAAAAACTATCATTCAACAATGGTTCTTTTTCCTCAACAATAACTTTTGAAATGTTTACTTTGGTTACTGTGTTTCCTTAACAATGCTTTTCCGACAAGTATGTGCCTTTACAACGGTTTGCCACTTCTTTAATGCTGTCAGTATATGAAAACCAGGGTTGCATAGCTAGTTTACTATAAAATTATCAACGTCTGAAAAGTTTCGCCTTGAAAAACTTACCAATGGAGATAATGTTGATGAATTTCGGAATGTTAACCCTTCTGCGGCGTAGCAGTAATCACTAACCACCCTTCCCCATAAAATGTCGTATCTTTTTGAATTAAGTAGGCCTTTTTCTTTCGATTTTCAGCTGGTGCAAAGTTAGGGGTAAGTGAAAAAAGTGTACCATTGAAAAATCAACGTTGCAAATCATCTGGGCTTGTCAATGCTAAAATTAGCTACCTTTAAAGAGGCAGGATATCTCGTTTATGCTGCTTAAATAGTTGATGAATAGTTTGGATTCGAATAAAAACAGTCATATAATCAATTTTTTTTAAAGAAACTACTGACATACATTATGGAATAAATAACTGATAAATTTTCGGTTGGTTTTATAACTTCTGTCAAATTGCACAATGACCATTTTAATAAGCACTGGGGAAGGAATATGGCAGGGAATGTATATCTCTTCGTCTTTCGTGAAAACCCAGTTCTTGAGATCTTTTCAAGTCCTTCTAAGGACGGAAAGGATGGATGGAACTATAAGAAACATATATGGATTTGAACTTCATACCGATTGTGCTGTATAGATTGAGAAGTGATGCACCATCTGGATTTATTAATGAAAGTCAGTTTTTGATGACCAGGCATGGATCAATACAATTCAAGATTGGGCTGTTGAAATTTCATTTTTTTCAACCGAAAATTAAGAAAAATAACTTTTTACGTTTTTGTAAAATGGATTATTAGTGTGGAGTTGATTTGAATTTTTGAACTTCCTTCACGAATTTTGAAACATGTTCTCATTTTTCAGATAAAAATATTGCAAATATTTATACCTTTTATTCGTTCATTGCTTTTGAATTATTTTTATCCATTAAAAAAAAGTAACAAATTACATAACGTTATCATTCCATTTTCTAGTGCATTGTCATTTTTAGAATTCATTTAAATTATATATTTGATATGATTCTAGATTTACTTCTGAAATTCATTGATGACAAACTCTTTCTGTCAATTTATCATAAATGCATTTTGTAGAGGCATTAAACTTTTATGAATTTAGAGAGATTATCACTGTTCGTCACACATTTTCTCGATACTCCAATGTTTATTAGAAATAATGATATAAGAAAGGATATTAATATCGAAACAATTGCATATTATGCCCAAAAACTTTCTAGAAATTTCTGTCAATCATTGAATGAACTGGAATTTCAACATCTGAGGGAAATCGCTCCTTATTCCTATACTCTGATTTTCTAGACCGAAAGACTTCGAGGTCAGTAAGTGGCATAAAAGGATTAAAACGTGTAAGTAATTCACACATATATTCATTTTATATTTTTCACAATTTCGCCATAATGCTAGTGTCTCACATGCACCCGGGTAAATGGCGTACATCCCACTAGGGACAGAGCCTGGAATACGACTGGCCTTTAAGTGTCTCATATGCATGTGAAAATACTGTATTCATCGTCATGATATTTTAGGTGGGTGGTATGTATATTATCGATCATCTCATTCTCACATTATTATCAATATTATTCACCTTCATCATGATATATAACCACTTTTGTTATTTTATATAGCTTATGATAATATTTAATTTGGTGAGGGTATGGTTCTTCCCTATTGTACAACTTGATTTTACTGGGTCTATTCTATTTTTCTAGCCCGAAAAGACGACAGAAAATTGAAAGCATTATCTATTATACCCCCTATTGAAGTACGTTTGCTTGGCATACTAATGTTTTTCAATCGGCATGGATATGATGAAGAGGCTATCATCTGAGTCTCGAGCGAGGAGCCCGTAGCACCGTTGAAGGTTTCAGAAAGCAGATTATTTAATACTTTGTAGTTATAGCGTACGTATTATAAAGAAATTCCTGATAGATATAGAAAAGGAACGATGGGGTCTAGCGAGAGTCAACTACAATAGAAATTAAGATTCTAGAAGAGTATTCGCTTTCAAAAAGTTCCCTTTTCTTCTCTTTAAACTCACTCAGAAAAAAAAATGATAATAAAATCAAAAAAGAAAAAGAAAACAACCTCCACAAAATGAAGAAAGTTCCTACCTTTTCAATTTTTTTCTTTCTTCCATTCTTTTTTCGATCAGAGAGGTTGTTCAAGCCAAAGTTTTAAGACATATATATTTTTTGCCATTTTTTGCTTCTATAAAGGAAGTATTTCTATCAGGAACGTTAAAAGAAAATCCGGATACGAGACGTGTAAAGAAAGAAAGTAGAATAAAGAATACAGTATTTCTAAGAAAAAGAGTAGAGAAGAGAATTATATACAGGATCCCCAGAACAATCTGGAAGAGGATTAACTGGTTTAAGGATTCTTCCTAGACGCCTTGCGTCGTTGTCTTCTCCCACTTACGAGCAGGATTTTCGAAGGATTGCAAAGACATTTGTTGCCAATGTTAGCGAAAATCCTCTACGACAGCCAAGAAATAAATACAAATAATGAAAAAAAAAAAGGACTTATTTATATCCTTCGATGTACTTCACGGAGAAAAGCTATGCCGCTTGGTACATTTCGATGACCATCATATAGGAATAAGTAAATGAAAAAAAAAAAGTAAAATAAAATACAGATGATTTATAGATAACATGTGGACTTATGACAAGGATGAGTGGAACATGGAGGTGATGATGATGTTCAATTTGACGCTTCCAGTGGGCGATGGAAAAAAATCAATGATTTTTTCCTATATGAGAACTTGATTTTATTTTATTCCAAAATATTAATTCAACGTTATTAGAATGTATCGAAGTGTTTTACATATTTTTAATTGTTTCAAATCTCTGTAGAGGTTTAACTTTGGTTTAAGCTAATTGTGAAATGAATAATTCTGTGATAATAAAAATATTTTTACTTCAGTATGGATCAATCAGTTTAATAGCCAGAGAATTTCTCATATGAAATTGATTCAATCGAACAAATTTTCTTATAATTTTGAAAATAAACACTAAAAATTATCAGATCATATAATATATAAATATATCTTATCCAATTACGTTTTTTTTAAATTTTTTTCTCAAATCGTTATAGAGGTTTAATTTTTGTTTAAGGTGAATGTGAAATAAATTTTTCTGTTAATATGACAGGAAAAGAAACTTTTCTTGGTTTTAATTCAGTCGTATTTTTTAAGGTTTTAAAGACAAAAAAATGTATGAACATAATTTCATTTATCTTTAACTTTCTATGATTCAGTGGAAATTTGAATATGTGCATGGTAAAAAAAATCCATTTTATATCATATTGTTTCCTCGATTTTTTTTTTTTTTGGCATTTTAGAAAGTAAATTTTTTATTGCCCTTTCAGCACAAAATATAGATATATAAGTAGAATAAATTTTTATCTAGAAATAGTTGATTCCTTGCTGGTGTCATTTTTTGAAAGTTTCTGAAATTTTACGTGTTCAAAGATTTATAAAATTTCACCAAAGTGATGGAATCGAAAATAAAATTCAGAATAAAAACTATTCAACTCTGCTATACAAGATTTTATCTGATCACAGATGACATTAAAACTTAGGCAAACTGTCTATTTTACTCTTAGTTAACGGTTTTACCCAATTAAAAAATTTATTCTAATGAATTAATCATTGCTGTGTTGCTTTATTGTTTAATTTAAAAACATGCTAACAGCACCAATTTGCATCCGTTGTAGTGAAAAAAAAAATTTCAGTATACGTTTTTCATAGAGGGATAAAACGTGTTATAAAATAATGGATTTGGAATTAGTAATAATAAAAATATTTAAAAACTTCTTGCATTTATAGGAATGGTTGGAATGAATGCTATGGAATAAATTTTGGAATAAATTTTCCTTACATCTTTTATTGATTGTTTTAAACTATGATTTTCAATGAAAGCTTCTAACTGCACCAGAGTTAATGATGTTATTTCACAAGGAAGTGTTCGCTAATAGGGGACCATTCAAGTATTTCGTCAGCAGATTTTTAGCCATTTTTGACCCCCCCCCCTTGTCAGCAAAATGTCGTCAGCTCTGCCCACTCCTCCCCAGCGTTTAACGCATATTGGGATGACAGACGTACGCGGGGCGAGAAGCACGAAGGCTCGAGACAAGATGAAAAACTATTACATTTTTGATATTAATTTCGATTGAAGAAATTATTGTTAATCTTGAAAAAAAGTTATTTCTGACCTGACGAAAACAATTTGTATTTTTAACACACAGGTTACACCATTGATTTCAAATGCCTACTGTGCGAGTTATGGAAATAGCACATTTTCTTGTGCAATCATCGCAGGTCAGTGATGGTAATCTCGACGAGCAAACTTTCCCCTCGAAAATTTTCGTTCTACGTGTTTTTCCATAAAAATTCAGAACTAATGTGCTGCCGTCTATTAGTAAAAATATTCAGTCAGGTGAGTATTCAGCGGGTGGGAGGAGGGAAGGAAACTAGAAAAGCATTTTGCACGAAATTCAGAATAACAAATTACAAAATATCATATCATTTTTTTCTTTGGTAAACCTTAAACGTTTTATGAAGCATTAACATTCATAATTTAAAATAAAATAAAAGTGTTAAAGAATATTCATTTAATTCATTAAATTGAAATTCAATCAAATTAAACTTCGAATGAATTGAGACCTCGTAAAAATGCTTGTACCTCGTGAGAACATAGCAAGCAATCATACTGTGTGTGGCGTATATGCCGGAGTTTTGTCGCCGGTGTGGCCCGCGACACTGCGTTTTTATTACGTTGGCCATCGAACAGAGAGGAAGCTGGCTACCCCCTGATATAGACAGAACACACTATATTTCTAGCTTGTGTTTTAAGTTCATTAATCACTGGTTTAAGTTAAGCATTAGTAAAAGAGATGATATAGATTGCCATTGCTAGTTGGTGGCTAGCGTGTAGTTTCACACACACATTCCAACATGTAACAATTCGTTAGAAATTCCGCAGAGGAATATGGGCGAGGTGTATGTTTGGTTTAGTAGTACAGAGCATTTAGCTTTCGTTTTCTTCATCATTTTTCGAAATTAAAAAGAAGTTGATCAGTTAATGGCAATGTAGTTCCTTTGAAAAAACTGAGTAATTTGAAGTAATTCCTTTCTATTTAGCTATAAATGGCGGCCAATGAGATTATTGCGGATGTGTCAGGTCTTGGCTATATAGTGAATGGCTACCGGTTTTTTTTTTTTTTGAAAGCAAGGTGGGTCCACAACCCGCTTAATCAAGTATTTTGGGGAATGGCAAATAAATACACCAAATTTTTTGCTTCTTGTTTTAATGATCCCTACCTACGCACACACCAGTGGCGGTCACAGCTTTCCAACCGCACGAGAAACGTGTTTTCATGAGTGGTAGTTTCTTTGCTTGTGTTGTAAGTCATCGCGATTTGTTTTCCCCTTCACATCATAGGAGCCTAGGCGGTACGGGGGCGAGGGTATTGGTTATTTGCCATTCACGCAAAATTGTATCATTAGCATAGGAGGCAGGATGAAAGTAAACGATTCCCCACCGATCCCAATGCACACCCTCGGTGAACCACACCCCTTCATACTCGAAGAGCATGTATCCGCTTATGCATGGGAGTACAGCAAGGACAACGCATGTGACGCAATGAGTGGTCGCAAAACAGTTCAGTCGCCGAGATCCCCTCCACATAAGTGAGACAGGACGGGGGGGGGGCGATCAGAGAAAGTTAGTTCAGATGCCGTAAAACTAGGGAAAGAATTTTTCTGGTTTTTGGCATTCCCAGTAATTACCATTAAGAATATTTCGTATTTTTATAAAGGGTAGTTGTTTATGTAAGCAGCATTCACCCCCCCCCCGTCATCAAAAGTCAGCAAATTCGCAATCCTCCTCACCCCCTCCCCCATCCATGCTGTTGTAATGACCCTCGATAATGAAAATAATGCTTGAATGGCCCCCAATTCACGTGATTCCTGTGAAACTATTTCTTAAATTAATTAAATTATTTCTCAAGTTTTTGCCGATAATTAGGAAGATACAAATTACCGTCGATGATACCAATATAAAAGATGAAAAATTTTCCCTCCTTTACTAAAACTCGAAGAATAATAAACCTTCCCCCGTCCTATAAACTAAGCTAATTCATCAATAGTGTTATTATTATCTTCATTATCCGAATAATGAAGCCACTTTCCATGTAGAAGTCTCGAGATTTTTCTTTTTTTAGAAAATTTTAAAATATTGATGGAGGGCTTATATACACTATAACAAAGTGTGTTGTATGTGTGTGTAGGAAATTAAGATAATTGAGAGAGAAAATATTCTTTACGAAAAATTTGAAAATATTTATTAGGCAAAAATATTAGCCTTGAGAAAATGTATGTTTTACTTTGAAATTAGAGTAGTTAAGACAGCTAAGTTTTAATAAATAGAGATACAATGAAATGTTTTGATTTTTTCTATTTTGATTTTGATATATTTTCATATTTTTGAAATACCTGTATGTAACATATTTTTGACCAAAAATAATATTACTAATGTTTGGAATTTCTTAAATTTAAAGGTATGTTATGCAGTTATATAAAAATTTTATTCCTACAATATTTCGAGATTATATTTCTAAACATTCATCAATGATTGTTTCTTATAGGAAGACTAGCTATAATACCCGGGTTTTCTTCAATTGCTGGGAGGATTCGAAAAGTGACAAACCCTTATAAAGATATAAACTATTATACATAATACGGGCAGCATTAAAGAAGTGACAAACCATTGTAAAGGCGTATGCATGTCTGAAAGGCATTGCAGAGGAACCACGGTGAGACCAAAGTAAACATCCCGAAAGTGATTGTTGAAGCCCAGGAATCATTGTCACCCGACAGTTTTTTGCCCATTCCGGGCATTTGACCAGCTCTGACAAACTTTCAATGTAGCCTATCGTTCAAGTCGTTTCCCGTTTGGTATATATGCAAAATTTTTCGGCAATAGATCTAAAATTGTAGATTTGTATAGAGAACATTCTCAGAGAGATACAGACATAAGATACATACACAGTAAATCAATTTTATGTATATAGATATACTTGAATAAATTTTTATTAATTCAGATGTTTAGTATTCCAAAATGATAAAATAAGGATTTTTCGACATATATAATGATATTTCGCTACGAAAATAACATGGGATCCTATGGGTTGATTTGAGTTGGGGAGGGGGATGAGAGAAAAATATTACTGAAGAAGGGAGCGATAGAACAATAATAATAATCACCTTTGAGCAATGTTGTAGCTTAAGAGGCTTTCCTAAGCAATGTTCTGGCATTCATTGCTCAAGCAATGTTGTGTCGAATAATGTCTCTTAAAAGTTTTATTATAAAAAAGGTTGGTTTTGGCAATGAAACAAGCACATTAATTATGTGAAGGTTTCAGAAAATGCTTTAAGAATCAATTTTCAACAATATTTTAAGAATAATTTTTCTAGAAAATTTGGAACGATGCTCTAAAAATGGGTTTCGAAAAAATGCTGTGACTAATAATACTTTTGAACAATACTATCGTAGTTATGGCTTAAAACAACGCTGTTATGAAAGTGCGTGTTCAAACAATGCTGTGGTTATGGATGTGTTCAAACAATGCTGTGGTTATGGATGTGTTCAAACAATGCTGTGGTTATGGATGTGTTCAAACAATGCTGTGGTTATGGATGTGTTCAAACAATGCTGTGGTTATGGATGTGTTCAAACAATGCTGTGGTTATAAATGTGATCAAACAGTGCTGTAACTGAGAATGAGTTTCAAACCGCGTTGTAACTGAGAATGACTTGTCAACAATGCTATAACTGAGAACGGGTGCCAGACAAAGTTGTAATTAAGAATTGGTTTCTAACAATGCTCTTGCTAACATCAGGCTTAACAATGCTTTCGCTAACATCAGGTTTAACAATGCTTTCGCTAACATCAGGTTTAACAATGCTTTCGCTAACATCAGGTTTAACAATGCGTTCGCTCACATCAGGTTTAACAGTTTAACAATGCTTTCGCTAACATCAGGTGCAGCATGTTTGAAAAAATGCTTTTGCTAGCATAGGATTTCGGATAACACTAAAGCTAAGTAAATATATTGGCCACTGCTATATCTCAGAATGTGTTTAGACCTTTAGTGCAAAATGCATTTGAACAATGCTACGAATAAAAATTTTGAACAATGTGATTTTCGAAAAATTGTTTTGAAGAGTGCAATTGCTGAAAATTTTTTCGGAAAATATCGTAGCTAAGAACGGCTTTGAAAAATGTCATATCCCAGAATGCATTTCAAACATTGTTCAAAGAATGACATTTGTTCGGCCTAAAAATGTATTTCGCGTGAACAAGGTTTTAAGAAATAACCTTTTAACAATATTCCCTCGTCCTCAAAACAGCATTAAATATTTCACCAACACAAGTAGTAGTAGAACATAATTTCATATACTTAATAAGAATACATTTTAAAACAGTCACGAATGAAAAGAAACACTCAAGAGAATTCCATTACCTTTCGCATTTAATTAAGAAATAAAAAAAAATTAAATTTTGCAACTCACTTTTCAGAAACATAATAACTGATTCTTGAAACTGTCGCATCTAAACAATTCTTTTGCTAATACATTATCAATTCGAGCATCGGATATCGTTAACAAAGCAAATGAAAATATTTTTAGGGGGAAACACAATCTAATGTTCCTTTTATGTGAAATATTCTCTTTTATAAAGTGATGACAAAACTTAATGAAATCTTCAAGAGCCCTTCAGATATTTCATACCAAACAACAAGAGAATTAAATTGAGGCTTTCTAATTAAAATTACTAATTCAATCAATCAAACTCATTGTTATTTCAGCGAAGAAAAATCTTTTTTTACAATTTGAATTCTCCCATAAAATTAACACCAAAAGACAAACACAAACTGTAAAGTTTTCATCAATGGCGTAAGGTTTTGACAGATTGAATCGGGAGGTGTATTCTTTGGAAAAATGTTTCGGGATTTAAATCGATTCGAACAGAAGTGAGGGAAAAATTTAAATTTGAAAAGATTTTTACCTGGTGTTTTTTTCTAAAAACATTAGTTTGAAGCAGTTGCATATTTAGTATTTGTAAATAGCAGTTGTATTATTGCTAATTTTTCACTCGTGTTTGAATTGAAGTGTTCTTATTTATGAAGCAAGTGTTTCGAGATAAGAGAACATTTTGATCTGGACGAGAATGAGGGATATTTATCTTTGAAATTTGGAACTTAAAATACTTTAGAGAGTAGAAAAGCATCGATATATCTGTTAGAGTGAGACTATTATTAAGTTTTCGTTTAAACGTGTTTGAAATTGAAATTTTTCTACACGTTAGCTGCCATTAAAGAATGGAATATCTAAAATATATTTTGCTTTTAACCACATAAATTATTTACCGTTATGTTATCTATATTCATTTATTACATTTTTCACTTTAATTTCTTAGCAAAGGATTATTTTAAACCATTCTTGTATACAAATTACAAAAAAATTAAGAATATTAATAATTTTAAAGATTAATAATCATAACTTAAAATAAGATAATAATTTTCAGAAAATTCAATAAAATAATTCATTTCATTCACATGCTCTGGGAAAAATAAATTTTAAGTAATGTGTTGCAGTTTTTTTAAAAATTATTTTTTTTTCAAATATTTCTCACTTAAATGATATTATTTAAATAAGTTTTGTAGATGTTCAAACTAACAAATTTGCAAACCCTTTCTTGCATAAACTCTTCAAGCAATGATCTTTTGGCCGATATAATTTCTTTCATACTTTTTTAAATATTTTCTGAAACACCCAATAGTTTTGAACTTTAAAGTAAAACTATATTTGAGAAATATTATAATGCATTCGAACAATTACCAACTTCAAAAATATGCCTTTAAAAAACAGAAGAATGGCGTCCATCTGTGTATCTTGATCGAAGAAAAATGATTTAACGAAATAACAAAATCACATGGTAGAACATCTAACTATTCTAAAATATTCTGAATTATTTTTGATATATTTATCATTGTTATTTTTTAACAATAAAGACAGATAGAAATGAAATCTTACAGATATATAGATAGAACCACTCACAACCCCGGACTGATACAAAATGAAGTCTTGTGAAACATTAATTCAGTTAATGAGAAAAAGTGGCTTTTGTAATTTTGGGAAGATAAGCCGTGTACCATATTCGTGGTGAAAAAATGAATTTTCTCACTTTTTTTTTCTCTAGGAGAATTTCTGGGTGCCATTAAATTGAATTTTGTATTTTTTCCTCTTGCAGTATGAATTGACATTAAATGACCACAAATAAGAAGATGGTCACAATCAACAGAATCAGCAGTGATCGTAAATTCAGGTTACATTATATAAGTACCTATAAACTTTTCTCTTTTATAGTGCAGGAGAATCTAAACTCAGCATGAAATGGTTAGAAGACACAAAAAGTCATTCTCTTGGGTTTTATTCAGAATGGGGTAATAAAAACAATGAATAATTATGGGAAACAACCCCAAAAACTTGATTATGAGAAACCCAAGTCATAGGGTATTGCTTATTTTTCGGTTGAAGACACCTTCGGGAGATTGTGGATGGGTTTTGAATCAACGACAAATGGTGCCTTATGCATATGAAAGACTCGAGTTCAATTCCGAATTATTTTTTTCAAAAGTTAGTATTTTTGGGGCTGAATTATGAATTGCGAAACAGGGCTCTTTATTCCATCATTTTTCGGAGTGTTGTTTTTAGTATAGAACGGCTTATCTTCTGAAAATTACTGTACATAGTTATAAAAACATGACTTACAAAATTGATTGTGAAAAAATGCAAATTAATTTCAGTATTGAAACAAAAAAAGTGCATCAATGAGAAAGTTATCACTATCAGGAATTTAAAATTGAATATTTTTTTTAGTACAGCGTAAAAAATATGAAGTGTACAAAAAAATTTCACAATAAATAAATCAACCTGTCTTTTTATGTTAAAGAAAAATCATACAATGCACACAAAATAATTTCATTCAGCGTTGATATTGAAAAGTGAAAGAAAGACACAACACACAAAAAGTCAGAAAATTTTATTGACATAAAATACTGTAGATGAGCGAAAATATATCATATTTTTTCGTGTGTAAATTGAGTACCCTTTTTGGCTTTTTATCGATTACCTTTACCGTTCTTCTTCAATATCGGATTCAAATTGATTGGATAAGAGCCGAAAGGAGAAACAAACAAACATGGAACAACTCGCAATCAATATGCGTAAATTCAATATTTTAGAAACTCGAATGAATTGAAGAGACCCAATTGGAGCGATTGTTAATTTATCTAACTTGAATAGCGTTTCTCCTACTCGCCGATCAAATTTGATTATTAAGTTTTAATAAACGTCGAATTATTTGAGAAATCTGCAGCAAAAGAATAATGTTAACAGAAGTATCTGAAATTATTTTACAATTGTGTCTGAAAAACTAAAAAAAAATCTGAACTTATCAGAACGGGTAAAACGATATTAAAAAATGGAAATTATTGAGTATTATTTTTCGAAGATTTTTTTTCTCTTTTATCAGAAATTACTAAATAAGTGCAATAATTTTGAACCGAAAATTACTCCGATAAAATATACAGACACATAAGAGTCCTAGATCTTATGCATCTACATAGTAATTTACTGTTTCTTAAAAACACAAAAAAAATTAATACTTTTTCCCAATAAAATCCTGTTAGCTTACGAAAACGTATAGAAATTCGCGCACTACATAAATTTTAAAAAGCTATATACTTTTTTGTGAAATTCGTACGGACTGAACGTATTGAACAGAGTTGTTCTAAATAACGATCGAAACGAACTGTACGAAAAAGCAAGTTCCAAATAATTTTTTTTTTATCAATTAGCCTTTCGTCTAACTAAGTACGACTGCAGATTTTAGCGTGATGTTAAAATAATTTTCCTTGTATTAGCTGAGTAAAGGAAATAATGCTTGAAAAGAAGTTGAACAGATAACTTTTTCTGTCTTTTTCGCAATTGAAAAAAAAAAAGAACAATTAACGCGTGAAAGATGACCAATTTGTCTGGTATATGAATATTTATTCATATAAGAAATGACTATTGCGACGACTACCGCTAATAAAAGCAAATACAGATCTAGAAACGAACTCGTTACCCGAGTATACTCGGGATAAACTGTTGAACGGTTATGGAGACTTATACGTATTAGCAGCTAATAAGTCAGAGTTTCTTATATCGAATATCGCAACAGAATTGGAAACCCAGGGATCACCAAAATATCATTTGACTCACTATGAGAATAAAATAATTTTCTGGTGATTTTCACATGCATTATGTTGTATTATCAACAAGTATGAAAATTTTTGCATTCTAACATTCATCACATCACTCATCAAGACGCATTTCATCAGTACTTTCACGAATAATTAATTCAGTATCAATAATTATAAATGATAACAATATTGTGAGTTCTAAGACTTATCGTTTAGAAAATTTTAAAGAAATAGCAATAGAATTTTTTTCCCCCCAGAATAGATGAAAAATTGGAAACGTGAAAACTGATGAAGCGAGAATTATCGTGATGTCGATTTTCAAAGATTTCAATTTCCAAAGGGATTTTCGATACACCAGCATCGCTCACAATATACATCACAGAAATTGGTAAACTGAAAAATTCTTTCCACATATTTACGAAAATTTTATAGCTCGTATAAACTTTATTTATGTTGCATGAGAGTTAATCGTACCGATATCTATTTGGGTTAGCTTTTTGAACATTTATTCGATCCCAAACCATAACTAAATTCTAGGCCTGCCAGACCGTTGATGCTTAAACACACGGGTGGAAAGGCGGCTAGTCGAAAGTATAACATAGTCGAAAAATATTTAAAAATCGGTAAGTTAAAAATTTTTCTTTGAACATTATGAATTGGTTACGAAGACCTCAAAAAGTTCGTAAAATGAATTTTCAAACGTATACAGTAACTGTTTTTTACGCGATTTTATTCTAGAACTCACGTAAAACTTGTAAAGAACACTATTTGCAATCTCTGATTGATTGATAAAATCAGCATGCTGTCCGTAAAAGCTCAAAAAATCGTAACCATGCAAAAATGTACACTAAAATGAAATGAAAAAAAATCTTGAAAAACTTTACCTGGAGTCTTCTTTGACGGAGTTTCCTCTCAGGAGATGGATGATGTCTTAGTTCGGGATTCTAAGGGGGTCCAACGCGTTTGACTGGCATCTAGACATACTTTTTCTTACAGTTTTAATGCTGCTAAGAGAGGGTACTATATCATCTTTAAAAATTTAAACTCAAATAGAAACGTCTTAAACAAAATGGTAATGTCCTTACAAGGGTATGGCAAATATGCGAAAAATCAAAGAAGGTGGACGGAGATAACCTTGTGCGCTCGAGAAGCGATGAGCATCAATTCTACCTCCACAGTCGGGGGGATCAATCGGTCATCGTCATGTTCTGAAGAGTTGCCACCGGCTTCATTTTTCCAGGTACCATCATCAGGGAATTCGTGTAATTTTTCCGGAAGCAACAGATGGATCAGAGTCTCCGGAGCCGGATCAGATGGCGACTTCCTCTCGTTCGCTATTACCATTGAAGCCATTTGCTCCCGGACCACGGATCGTGATTTCGGTCCCGGCAGTGGCGGTGAAGTCGATATTTCTCCTGTTCCGGCCCGGCTCCGGAGATTCCGACCGATGATGGTATCTGGAAAACGAAACGGAGCTTCTCTTTTACTCTGGGCTCTCTCTCTCTCTCTGACTTGGTGGGAAGACGACTCGGGATAGAAAGAAGAAGAAGAGGACGTGAGCGGGATCAGATCCCGCGACAAAGTGGCCTTCCGGATAGATCCTGGCGACTTTTATACACGACGCCAGCCAACCAGAGGGCAGATGCTCCAATCGGTTCCCACCCATGTCCGTGACAAGAAGGTTTCCTTAAAGTATTTCGCAGCTGAGCGGGACATCTGCCAATCAACAGGAGGTTGCTGTAACCGTTTTTCTTGGAAAAAGACATCGTGACGGATCTCCCGGACAAATTGCTTATCGCTTTTTAGATCGCCAAGATTTCCCGGTAGATTTATCTTCTCCGTATAGCCGTGGAATAGCTCAACATTTAAACGGGAATATTCCTTAATAACTTTACCGTATATTCAAGGGATAAGAATTTATAGACTGAGGAAAATGAATATGAATAGCGAAACCTGTTTATCATAGCACTTCGAATATAACGTCAATAAGCTCTAGTCCCCCTTCTTCTTATCACAGAGAATTTTTTTAACGTCAAAAAATGCAACGGCCACGGATATAACATTTTTAAGCATTCGTGTTTCCAGTTTAGCGGGCTTTTTCTTCCTAACCCTTTGTGGTTCGGCTTCATAAAAACGTTCCGAGAAATACATATATTTTTAGAAAATACGGATGTAAATGAGTGCTGCTATAGCGTACTTTTAATTGGAACAATAGACACACCAACAATTTAATAAATAAGAGTGGATTTTTCAATCAGCTAAAATTAAGGTTAAATATACCCTTGATTTTATTGTTTTGTCTATAAACAAACTAAAACTTGCTTAACGAAATTGAATATAGTTTTTACCTCCTATATTTCATTTTAAATCCCCTCATTTTGGTGCGATTTTATAAATCTCTGATCACGTAAAATTTTAGCAGCTCTCAAAAAATGGCACCAACAAGGAATCAACTCTTTCTAGTTAAAAAAAAAAAGAAGGTATTGCGTTTATACAGCCGTATTTTGCATTGAATTGACACTGAACGACATACTTTCTAAAATACGAAAACAATTGAGAAAGTAAAAAATTGGTGTAAGGGTTTTTTTGACCATGTATATTCAAATATACACGGCACATTATACAGTCGGCAACTCTAAATCGTATAGCGGATACCCCGCTGAAACGGATAAAATTATCCGGCACCGAAATTTCTCCCATAGAGACAATGTTAAAGTTCCCCGCTTAATATAATTTCAACGACTTTTCCCCGCTTTACTGGAATATTACGTTTCACGCTTCAACTGTCAATACACATAAACCACTAAACACATAATGTTTTCATTCAATTAAATATTTGGAATTAATGGAAAAAGTGTTATTAAGTTAAAATTAAGAAAAAAATCAAAGTACGTTTGAAAATA
The DNA here is from genome assembly GCF_987345545.1 of Pholcus phalangioides. Classification (NCBI taxonomy): domain Eukaryota; kingdom Metazoa; phylum Arthropoda; class Arachnida; order Araneae; family Pholcidae; genus Pholcus; species Pholcus phalangioides. The sequence continues at coordinate 37,194,469 of NW_028301596.1, read as the reverse complement.
AGTAGTGGCCTCCAAGTATCCAAGTTGTTTTTTAAATACGTACATTTAGTTATTTAATTTTTTTTTCTGTTGTGTGCTAATAGAGGGCATTAACTTGCCTAATGAAACGTAAAAATCAGGAATCGTGATTATGATTACAATGATCGCTGACCATTGTAATTAGATATAATTTTCATTTCATTTTCAATGTCTGACTTATTCGAGAAGCTCTATTTTTATTGATCCTTCATCAGTTTTTAGAAAACAAACTATAGTAACGCTGTGGAACGGCAATTGAATTGTTCCCCGTATAATGGGATATCGTGTGCTGGAATCGTTGATATCCGACTAAGCGGGGCCGACTGTACAGCCGACGAATACGGGAGTGTATCTCTAAATACAAAAGAAGAAACTTTGCTATATATTCAAGAAATAAGAACTTATACGAAAGAATCCAAGAAAATGAATGCATATATTGGAACTCGTTTATCCCGACATTTCGAATATAACGTCAATAAGTGGTGCTCCCGTCTTGATATTACAGGGAATTCTTTTGACGTCAAAAAACAATTCAGTTACCTTGTATATAACATTTTTTAACATTCACGCTTTCGCCCTTTAGTGTTTTTTTTCTCAAGAAAGTGTTAAATTTTCTCTCGGCACATTGATGAATGTTTTTCCTGTCTTTTTTGGAAATCAGAAACTGTCAATATTTCTTTTCAATATTTAGTATCCACGAAAAAGTTATTGTGCCAGAGATCGGAATCATCTACTCTTTTTAATTCGATCATTCATTATCTCATCAGGCTTTTTTTACCAGAAGGGATTTCTCAAAAATATCATATAATCCTCACATTTACCATCAATTCAGATTTCAGAAAAATGTGATCTTCATATCTGTATGTAAAGACCGTCTTCTAGAAGTGGTGAAATTTTTTTTAATGCTGAATTATTCACGTTAGGATGAAATAAACATTTCACGGGGTAAAATTTCGTCATACTCGAAGCCATTAACTCAAAAATCTTAACATCGGTTGTAACGACGAAATTTCGCTATCGTCAAAATGCGTTATAAATGAGTTGTAATAAAATTAAATCGGTAAAAAAAAGTTTCCATCTATAGTACAATCACTGTATTTCATTCTCATGAATAGTGTAAGAAAATTCACAAAATCGTGAATTAATGAGAAAGAAAAAAGATAAATGAGGATTTTTTCCTCCCATATTTGTATCCTATTTACCTTCGGAAATTCACCGATTTTCAATTATGAAAATCATGTAGTCGGAGTAAGGTATCCAGGTAATATGTTGAAGACTGTTTAATTGCTCTGAAATTTAATTATTTTTGAAATTCTCGCCCAGAAAATGACTTTTTTTTAAATTTAACAAATTGGAGCAAAACGTTTTTTTTTTTTTTTTTGCAACAACGCTAGGAGTAAAAATGCACTTATATAACAAAATTTCAATAATAAATAAAAATGGAAAAAATAATAATATCTTTCTGCGGTGTTGATTTTTTATAACACATTACTTTTTATTCAAAACATTATAATTATTCTCATTAGACCATGTCGGTATTGCCAGTACGTGATACGAGCGTAATTCTTATTCAGCAATGACAATATTAATTTGAATAAATGATTGAAAAGCTGGTAATGATACAAAAATTATCAGTCATAATGTTGGATTTTTTCACATGAAAAAATTTAAAAAAAATCCAACACTAAGATTTAATAATCGGTATAATATTTTTATAAAGATACTAGCTATAATACCCGGTGCTGCCCGGGTTTCCTACAAGTACTGGGAGAATTTAAAAAGCGACAAATCATTATAAAGACATATATATTCCAGAAACACATTGTTTGAGAACCAAAGTAAACATTTCGGAAGTGATTGTTGAGGCCAGGAAACCATTGTTGCTAAACAGTTTTTTTGCCCATTTCGGGCATTTGCGGAGCTCTGACAAACTATTAAAGTAGCCTATCGTTCATGTCAGGTCCCGTTTTGTATAATATATACAAAATTTACGACAAATGGATCTAAAATTGTAGATTTCTATAGAGAACATAGAGACAGAAAATCAATTTTACATATATAGATTTAATTTTTTAGCAATAAGTGATTACTCACGCATATTTTATTTAAAAATACAATTTCCGAAATGGAATAATGTATATTTCAGAGTTATTTTAAGAAAAAAATTCATTCGACAAGGTTAGAAATTAATTTCTTCTGGACAGCAAAAGGTTGACCAGGAAGTATTTATAAATGACTCACGAACATAATGAACGTAACATCAGATGTCATAGTATACTTGAGATAATTAAGAAGGGAAGGGGGTATGAACATGTTACTCGAAAATGTACTCTTGCTAAACAGTTTGAAACTATTGAAGATGTAGGTCGGTCGTCCACTGGAAGCTACTAGGAGCGAAAACAAGCCGCCGGTATGCTCCTAGTAGCTTCCAGTTAAGGACCGGCCGTATGGTATACAACTGCTCGATAACCTGGTGGAGTTATCATTGTCGCCTAACAACGGAGTGTTTGAATCACCATGCCATTATTCAATTCAACACGTTAGGGTCCTAATTACAGTTGGACAGGTCAGATTTCGAATTCTTTCCCGCAGTCAGAAAAAAGGTCATCATGATTGCATGGATTGGCCCTGATGGGAGAAAACATAAACAAATAACACACTCTAAATGCCTCTTATCTAACAGTATTCATTACGGTCTCACAAGCTTAAAGAGGAATTACTCTTTAGAACAAAGGTGCTCTAAATTTTGGTGAGTGCGTGACACTTCATTGGTTTGAAAACGAATCGAAGGCTATTCAAGTAATCTGGGAATGTGCCACGGACCACTTAACACATTGTATACAGGTTTTTTTAAGGAAAATATCTCTCATCGCACAATGGCGAAATAATGTATTAAGTGTACCTGGGGTGTTGTCCAAGATCCCTTTAGTGATATTTAAATGTGCCGCGGGTTGCTTAAGTGATAAGGAAATGTAACGCAGTGTGTTTAAGCGTTCTGTAAATGTGCCGCAGATCAATTAATTGAGCTGGAACAGCGCTCCAGGTCAGGCCCGTCATTTAGAACGCCCCCCCCCCGCTTTTGAAAATACACTACAAATGGTATATATATATATATGCGTACCTTTAGTACATGCTCTTTGCCCCCCCCCCCCCGGAAAAAGTTGAAATGACGGCCCTGCTCCAGGTTACTTGAGTAATCTGAATATGTGCTATGTGTCACTTGAGTGATCTGAAAATGTGCCGTGGGTCCCCTGAGTGATCTGGGAATGTGCTACTCAGTTAATTTTTCACAAAATTAGGTTTTATGTCGATGGGCAATTTGGCCCGCGGTCCATGGGTTGAGCATGTAGGTATCCCTTGGAATTACTATCTACATCGGTACATTTCTTATATTGCTGTTAATTACAGCCTTTTTTTTTTGCTGATTCGCAGCTTCATAAAAAAAACCAAGCAACTGTATTTAATGAAAAAATATTAAAAAACAAAACATTTCAAACTAAAATTTCGATGCTTTCGTGCATAAAATATCTGTTTCAGATCTAATATGACATTTCGTTCGATGCGAAATTGAATATATTTAATAAACATGTACTATATATTTCTTGGTCTCCAGAGCTAAAATTTTTTGAAAACATAATTTTCCAGGCATTCAAAAAAAACCACACGATATCCTAGAGAAATCACTGATCATTTGAAATTCAAATACATCTACATTAAATCTAATTTGAAGTATTCAGTAATGCTCCTTATATAGCATTTAGTATATATAATCATTTCAGAAAAATTAATTTTATTTTTATATAATCACACGTTTACATTTTTGTTGCAATTAAAATTAATTTTCTGTTTTAATGCAAAAAAGGTGTGAAAAGTTATTATTGCTCTGATAATTAATTATTACAAAAATATTATCCAAAATCACTCCGGTGATAATGTTGTTCAATAACCTATGTAGTAAATTCGGGTAAGATGGAATACCCCGCTTTTATTTTTTCGATTATTTCAAATTGAAGCATGGAAGAGAGAAACCTGGAACCTGTATTTCTATAAAATTTGGTTTCTTGTTTTGCATCGGCATGTGTGTATCGTATTTAAACATGAATATTATAACTAAGAAAAAAAGACATAAAAAAACATTTTCGTGTAGTAATATGAAATAGCCGGGTAATATTGAATAGGAGCGTTCAAAAAAAGAAGAAAACTAATTCCAATTGACTAAAGACAGGATTTAAAAAGTCTATGACAATCAAAAATAAAAATTCTATCGTTCGTTTTTGTAGTTGATGATGCTGTGGTGTCCTAGTCTATTTACAAGAGTCACAAATGCAATCTTCCTATTCTGCCCCCAAAACAGTCAAGGTGGGCCCACATAGAACAGGACGCATATTATTTCTAGACCTTTCCTCTTCTATCTTACTAAACTTTCCATCTTGAAGAGATATTCTCTAGCCCCTATATAATAGATAATATACTTATATATTCCCATATTAACCGACTCACCCCGTCTGTAAAAAAAAAAAACATTCGTCTTATTTAACCGGGGAGAATCACAAGCTAAAAACGAGCATAGCCTAATAAAATACAGGGTGATTCTTATATAACCGGTTCAATGAATTCGCTAATAATTCCGCAGTTGATGCATGTAACCGCTAAACATTAGGACATATTAACCTCTCATCTGATGGAGTGGAATAGTCGAATAATTTGATTGTGGCACGGACAGGTATCACCACATACGGTATAAATTTCAAGGGCACATAAGCCCACAAGATTCCTAGACCTCAGAAGCCTTGATTTTTTTTACGTGTTTTTTTTTTCTGAAAAACAGAGTGTACATATGGAACATTGAAAGACCGGAGACACCCTGTATAACATCTCAGAGAGGTATCGGAGCGTTCCCAAAGTACGGATGAATACCAGAGTGTACACAAGCAAACATCACACTCACACATTACAAAAATTGAAGAATAACATTCCCGCTTCGATCAAGACCAACGGAACACTTCAACACACATCACTGAGAATATTAAGTATCGAGTGGTCGCGTGCGTTCAAGAAATAGGCACCCACTTTCAACACCTGCTCTAATCACAATGAATGACTTGAAAGTGAGTATGCAATCAAAGTCAGTTAATATATCAAGTATTACACCACATTATTATATGTATGATACCTTTTATGATGGGGGGGGGGTATCTCATACCTCATTTTGTGGAGCCGGCCGGTTCTATACATGTGTGTGTGCGTGTGTGAATGGTGCTTAGTTTCAGATACTTATTTTCCACATTGCTAATAAATTAATAAACAGTTTAAATTGAACTTTGAATTGAAATCTAAATTAATTTAACTGACTCTATAGCTTTCATAGGGTATTTTTAAATAGTTTAGCACTGGTCCAATTGGAGACCATACAACCAGCATTTAGCAATGTTCCATAAATTGAAGGCGGAGAAAACCTGGTCTTTCATATTACTTGATACAAATGGATCAATAATTGATATATTGATCATAAATTTAAGTTAAATGTATGGCAGTGTAGAGTATTATAAATTTTAATATAAATATAGATATTCATTTTTACAATATGACTAATTACGGACGGGATCAAAAACCAAAAAAAAAAACTGCACATTGATTCCCGATACGATGAGCGTCATCAGTCACTCACGCACACCGAAGCCATTGCCGAAAGACAGCCGCGTTATCTCATCACCACCATCGGCGACTGCGATCTGAAGAATTTCCGTTGTCTCTGCGATCGCTTTGAAATCGTTTGTCAATTAGAAATAGCGGTAACAATATTTTTCATTTCCTAAATTTAATTACGCACTGAACAGGGCCGCCCTTACAAGATGTGTGGCCCACACCGAGGGGTTAGCGCACAGGCCTCCCAGTGAGTATATTTAAAAAAGGGCCGCCGTTCGGAATCGGCAATAAATTGTAGATCCTTTTCTAATTAGCTCTCAAGTGCAAAAAATGACCGCGGTGCGACAAAAATTTAATGATCAATTATTTTACAGAAATGCTGAGAAATATCCATAAAAAACTTTTAAGCATGCAATTAAATGTAATTTAACACAGAAATTGATTATAATCCAGCACCCCCACCCCCGGAGGTAATTTTGAAATAATGAGAGAGAAGCACTTCCCGAATCTTATGGAAATTTTAAATTTGATGAATTCAAAATAATTTCAGCACTGACAAAAAATTCGAAATCGATGAAAGATATGATTTCAGAACTCATGAAAATTCATAATTAACGAATGAAATTGCTAGAATGCGGGAAAATTCAGAATTTACGGAAGAAATTGCTAGAATTCGGGAAAATTCAGAATTTTTACGGAAGAAATTGCTAGAATTCGGGAAAATTCAGAATTTACGGAAGAAATTCTGAGAATTGAGAAAATTTCAGAATTTTTACGGAAGAACTTGCGAGAATTGAGGAAAATTCATAGTTTACGGAAGAAATAACTCCATCATGGAAGAAATGATTCCAGAATCGATGAAAGTTCAGAATAAATGTAAGAAATAATGTCAGAATTGGTGAATTCTCAAATAGTATACCGCATCTGTCGCACACCCTTATCTCGTTTCAATGAAATAAATAATTATACTCGTACTGGACAGCTCTCGTACTGAAATTACGGAAATTTATGAATTTTACACGCAATAAATCCACTTTGTTTTCTGCATATCTTCATGTTGATTCTCAAAATTCCTTTAGTATATATACATAATCCGTAAGGTAATTATCAATAAACGTAAGGAAAACAAAATAAATATTCAATGGAATAATATGGAACTCGTTGATATTCTCATTCAACTAATTTATACTCGAAATTCTTGTATACTTAACCTATAAAATCGAAAACCAAGCCATAAAATACTGATTAGTATCAAAAATACAGCCCCTTATTTTTTTTCGTAAGAAAAAAAAAACCACACGTCCGTAATAGAGGATTTGAGGTGTTCTTATTGAAGCCTTTAAAAATGAAACTTAAATGTTATTTGGCCGTACAAGACGAATGACCGTTTAAACGGGTTTCACTGTAATTAATTAACAAATATTAATACGACAATACGGCCAAACTGCCCAACGAGGCGTCTGAAAAGTATCTATAGAAAGTATTATATTTGACATCCCTGATGAAATGCAGATTGCCAGAAGGGATAAAAATTCAGCATTTATGAAATAAATTATTGTTACCGTAAGTGCGGGGGCCCGGTGTGAGAACATCAATAATTATAATATTAATAAGTAGTAATGAAATGTGTGCGTTTCTGGGCCGTAGAAGAGTCTATGGGAGACTGAGGTATCTGAATTCGAAAAACGGAGTAAAATTCGGGAAAAGAAAACAGCGTTAAATGCGGGTAAAAAGATTTTCCCGAATCTAATGCTATTTATTCCCAAGTTTTCTCCGTTTCTCGAATTCGAATACCTTAGTGAATACTGCACTTTGAATCGTGGACACTGTAAGTTCAGGTTTTCTTTCCCTCAAATAATAGCAAATACGAGGAAAGGGGGAGGGGTGTTGTAAAACTGAGGAAATATTTCTCGGTATTTTCCTTTCACTCCTAAATTTGTTTCATCACCAAGCGATTATACTCCCATATAAAGGGTTCATATAGGTAACAGGGCGTATGACATTTAACTGGCGAACCGTTGATCCTAGACGCATACTTCCAATTGGAGAAAGTACCCAAATGACACGTAGTACTCAGATATGCTTCGTGTTCTTGTTAGCAAGCCATGTGTCTTCCACATTTTGAAGTAAAAATGGGAAGCGCGTTTGATTGTTCATGTTACGTCAGTATCGTGTTGTACGTCTGCCTGCTCCCTGCGAAGAGACTTTTTTTAAAATGGGAGACCGGCTCGCATTTACAACTCTAGGTTGGAAAATCGCAGAAAAAACTTCAGCCGACAACCACTGCATGCCAATGGAGTTCGAACCTAGATCCTCACGGAGTGGCTCGGTAGTAAGAAAAAAAAATGTTGTGGATCCTCACGAGATGAGAGTACTTGCCCTATTGATGACTTTTCTATCCGAGTTCACCTCGTTACAATAATCGAGGGGAACCGAGTTCACTTTGTTAATACCTAGAAAAAACTCGCTATAACGTGGGGTCGTTATAACGAGCGAATTTTTGATTTAAAAAAAATGTTTCTTAACATTTCTTTTTATATACCGGTGATATATAATTCTTACACCTGTATTCCACTCCATTAATTTGTCAGTATATGAACAGAAAATAATTATATTAATAATTATTTCCTATACAGAGTGTTGCCCTGAAGTGGTGACAGACTCAGAGGGGTGATATTAGGCACCAAAAGAAACAAAAATTGCTATAGAACATGGTATCGCAAACCACGTTTAGTCGGTAAAAGTCGCAAAAATACTTATGAAGGGCGTGACGTCGAGTGGGACAAAAAAAAAAAAAAACCAATAATAAGCAGAAACAAAAAGCCTTTATTTGGCAACATGATTACAATACAGCCTGCAGTGTACAAAATAAAGTACAATAATGAGTACAAAATCTCCGGTAATCATTTCTATTCGTCTATTTTCTGACGGTTTTTGAAGTTACTTATTTTCCTATTTCGTACTTATTATTGTACTTTATTTTGTACACTGCAGGCTGTATTGTAATCATGCTGCCAAATAAATGTTTTTGTTTCTGCTTATTATTGGCCTTTTTTGTCCCACTCGACGTCACGCCCTTCATAAGTATTTTTGCGATTTTCACCGACTAAACGTGGTTTGCGATACCAGGTTCCACGGGAAATTTTGTTGCACTTGATGCCTAATACCCCTCTTCCTCTGAGTTTGCCGCCACTTCAAAACAACACACTGTATAAGCAATGCGATGAATCATGTCCCTAAAAAATTTTTTTTTGAACTTTTGTTATTGAAGTTTAAGTTGTGAACTTTTGTTATTGAAGTTTAAGTTGTGAACTTTTGTTATTGAAGTTTAAGTTGTGAACTTTTGTTATTGAAGTTTAAGTTGTGAACTTTTGTTATTGAAGTTTAAGTTGTGAACTTTTGTTATTGAAGTTTAAGTTGTGAACTTTTGTTATTGGGAAGTTGAAATTGTTTTGTTATTGAAAATTTCAAGGAAATATAAGAAAGTTACTTAAAAACTCAAATATTATCTTGTTTGAGAGAAATTCCAGTTTGATAAGCATTCCCGTTTTAGCCTAAGCAAAAATTCAACTTTTAATCTCGCAGATGAGTTTCGCCCGAACGCGTCAGGATTTGTATTGCGACCGACCGAAGTTTACATAGGCTGCGAAATATCTAAGAACTCCTGAGGTCCGGGATCTCAAAGCATTGCCAGTGTTACCCCCAACGAAGTCACGGCTCTGTACATGTATCGGAAAATATTTGAATAACTACACAAATGCGTAGAATAATTCTAAGACGATCGAGTCTGTATCACCGCACCATTGTTAATTAAGTACTGTACTGAAATTTCAAAATATAATTTTCGAGATGGTAAAACGGTAATTTTACTCCCATTTTTTCATGTATTTCTTAAAACAATTATTTTTCATTTGCGGATTTATTTGTTAGTGAACAATTTCCAAGATACAGGAACCATAAATTCGGAAATTTAAGATTTTCCGCACGAAATTTCATAATTTTCTGGAGTGGCTAAAAAATATAGTTCAAGTAAAATTGAACTATGGAACAAAAAAACGAATACATCACGCTTTATAGATTGCTTTACATAACGCCGAGGGATGTAGTAGAAAATTAATTAATATGATGATAATATCTTCATTATATACGAACATTCTAGAGAAACATGATTTTTATAATTTTTCTCCCCATTATATTATGTCGTAAGACCACGATAACCTTTCCATTTTTACGAGAATTCTGTGTTTTAACGGAACCGGATATTCGAAATTAAATTTTGTTTTGAAAAGTCTACAAGTTTAAGCATTTTTTTGAAAATTGCTTTAGATAAGCCAAAATTCACACAACTCTTTGTAATACTTGGATTTTCGGCCTAATACTTGTAACTATGCAATACCGTGTTTTTCTTTGGGGTTTTTTTTTTTTGCATATAGCAGTGCTTACGTTTTCTGAAACATCTTTCAAGAGCCTTGTGGGGGGGGGGGGGCTTACACTAATTTTTGTTCATCTCCAAGAAATTGATTGTGCTTATTATAATAATATAATATACAAAATAAGTTACACAAAGACAACGACACAGAACACACGCACATATATATTACATGCACTATGTAGCTCCAAGGGACTATATGGTCCTTCATGCCGGCCTATATGATTTTTATTATACGTTTTGCTTCTTAAGCACAACAGCTCTTTTCTTCATTAGATGCATTTTAGTATGTATACATAATTAATATGCATTAGTGTATAATAATTTATTTCAAAGTACTGCATTAACATCTGCGTTTTTGATCATATTAAAGATGTTGTAATCTGTATTTTTATTACTATTTGTGTAATTACTAGAGTAGATGAAGTTCATTATTTATGTTTTTGAAATTATGTTTTGTTAATTTTAGGCACTTGATAAATATTTCTATACCTATATTCGATATATATGTTCTATATTTTCCTTTTTTACTAACCATTCTTCGTTTTTGATGATAAGTTTATAAATTATGTACATGTAATTTTGTCTCGGTGAAAGTAACATGTAATTCTCTAATAAGATGCCTGTCTTCACTCTATTCACATTACTACTAAACCCCATATGTACCTCGTCCATATTCCTCTACGGAACTTCTAACGAATTGGTATATGTTGGAATGTGCGTGTCCGTGTTGTGAACCTAATGTGAAGCTTGTTTTTGTGTAATGCTTGTTATAGTGCTGCCATCTACCACATATTTTTCGAACTATGAGTGTAATGTTTGGTGATTTTTACCGTTGTAGGCCCGTTGCTCTTTGCGACGAGACATTTTAATGGGGGGAGATCGGCTTGCATTCACACCTCGAAGTTGGGTACCACAGAAAACCAACTTCAGCCGGCCACCAATGCGGTGAGGCTCGGACCCGGGACCTCGCGACGCGAGTCAGTCACTATGACCACTCTACCACCACAGCGGCACTCGATTCACAGCAGAATATATTTGTCTTTACTTCATTCAAAGCTAACGATGTCTACCTAGGCTTCATTTGCAGCTGAAGAGATGTCTGTTTTCTCTCTAATAACAGCTCAAGATGTCTGTCTTCGCTCCACTCACAGCTGAATATGACTACCTTCGCTCCATTCAGAACTGTTGAACAATGTCTGTCTAGGCTTCAGTCGCAGCTGAAGATATCCACCTCCACTCTATTCACAGCTGAAGATGCCTTCGCTCAGGCACAGACCCAGTGGGGATATGGGGGTGATAGGAACGATCGCTTGTCCCAAGAGTCGAATAGTATATGGGGGAAATTTATCCGTCCCGTAAAATACGGGAGGATTGAAAGAACGTACACAACCCCCCCCCCTCCCAACACATCGTCCTAGATCCACGCCTGTTCCAAATTTGTACGAGTTTGTAAATTTATCAAAAAATGGATGATGAATTATCATAATACCCTATCCTCAGAAAATTAATTATTACCCGCACTCTCATATTTTCATAGGACTGCAGGATAACGTATGGTTGAGGGGTCAGAGTCACGAGTGTGTTATTAGTTACGTGTCGTTTGTGTCCTGGAAATTGCCTTGTAAACAACCGAGGATAGTTAGGATCAGTTAAAACGATCGCCAAGTCTCGTAAGATGAGCCTAAATAACCCACTTATATAGATCATATTTGAAACTTCTCGAAAGTTTGAACGCGATAATGGATCTAAAACGGTCATTGCACGTATTAAGAGATACACTAGACCGTAGTTTCCTAAACTTTTTGTTCCATCGTCCCTTTCTTCAAAAAACTTTCCTTCTCAACGCCCCCCCCCCCAGTTCAAGCCCTATATTCATAGGCTCCTATACTAAAGCCAAAACTTCTACCGCCCCCTTGACCTTTCCATCTCCGCAGGGGGCGATACCACCCACTTTCAGAAACACTGCACTAGACAATATGGAAATTGTACTATATATAAGGGGCCGTTCAAGTACTGCGTAAGCAAATTTTTAGCCATTTTTCACCCCCCCCCCCACTTATCAGCAAAATTTCGTCATCAGCCCTGCCCTTCTGAATCCTAACGCATATTGGTGGGATCAGAAACGTACACAGGGGGAGGGGCATAGGGGGGGCTCACGCCCCTCTCAAAATTGATCAAAAATTTATTTTTTAATTCAAATTTCGGAAGAAAATACCTTTATATGTTATTATAATCAATTTTTGTTAATTTCAATGCCATTTGAAGGCTATGAACTCAAAATTTATCTTTAATAAATTCATTGCGACCTACCCTCTATAAGCCATATAATGATAAATCGCATAAAGAACCCTTGGGGTTATCTGACGCGGCCTGCCCTCCTCAAACCTAATTTTGGAAAAATGAACTAAGCGGCACATTTACAGATCGCTTACGTGTCCCGTGGTACAATTCCAGAACATTTAAGCGGCCCGTGGCACATTTTCAGATCACTTAAATGGCCCGGGACACAGTTCCAGAACACCTAAGCGCTCCGTGACACATTTAGAGATCCCTTGAGTGACATGTGACGTAGATTTATAGCACTTAAGTTGCCCCCAGTGTGGTTTTACATCACTCATTTACCCGCGGCACATTCTCAGATTATTTAGTGATGCGTGGCACAATTCCAGAGCACTTAAGCGGCCAGGACACATTTCCAGAGCACTTGGATCCGCGAAACATTTAGTAGAAATCACTAAAGTGGCTCTGTAGGGCACTTATCAATAGGGAGGGATGTTACTTCAAGTGCCCACAAACTATCGAAAGGTTTTTCTCGTTCTTGGCGCACCGAGTAAGATTACATTAAAAATATTTCATATTTTCATAAAGGATAGATGATGACGTAAGCATTATCCAAAACCCCCCTTCCGCCTTGTCATCAAAAGTCAGCAAATCGGAACCCCCCCGTCCCCCATCGATGATGGCGTAATACTTGAACGGACCCTAAAAGCTGTATATACATTTTCTTAACCCCATACGTATTACAATTAAGTTACATTTTTCACAAACATTGTCATATTTAGGATTATTTCTTGAATCCGAAATAATTAATCACCCATACGCAACCTACGATGTATTCGATCGTCCAAAATTCAAATACTCAAAAAAAAAACCAAACTTGAATCATAATTATCATGAGAAAAAATGCATCACGGGAGTTTCACGCGTTTAAAAAGAAGAATGGTTTTCCTCATTATTTTTTGGGGACGGCGATGAATTGTTATGCTGAATGTTGATGAAATAATGAAATTTCATTTTCCACAGGAACAGGATTTCCAAGCTCCCGCTATTCAAATGCAAATGTTAATATGTAAAAATCTGATTCGTTCTCCATGTAAATCATAGTAACATAAATATTGAGTTATTGTGATTTTGATGGAGTTGCCGAAACCACATGCTCTATAGAAATGACACATTTTGCTTGGAATTGGAAATCTGCCATATAAATATTCCACGTGCCTTGCGATTTTTCCCCCCTGCTTTTATAAGGTCTAATGGACATCTCCAAAACATCACAATAGTTATGTTTTTTTGTATTAATATGTTTATTAACTTATTGTGTGTTATTCTGTAGGAAAAACTTTAATTCTTTTGTATTCATCAACATTTTTCAAGATTTTAAAACAAAATAAATAAATAAATGAAATATGGGTTTTTTTTATCATTACTGAATTCATCTGACTTAGAAAAAAGCTCATAAGACTTTTCTACCACTATTTTGAAAAATGCATGATCATGTGTAACTAATGTGAATGAACCAAAAAATATATTTATTCGAACAGAAATCAACCTCTTTTTTCCCCCTTAGATTCATGTTTCAAGGATTTAATCACTTATTTATTTTTTTTAATTACTAAATTATTTAATAATTCATTCTTTCCACCACTAAGAATCATGGGATTTTTCTTGAAATAATTCTGCGATGCAATCAAAGGATGATGCCATTAGACAGAGAGAGATCTGTGTATTTCTGTGTGTCCACGAAAAATAATACAGTCGAATCGCGTTATAATGAACTCCAAGAGACCGGAGAAATCACTTGGTTATAATGAAATTTTGTTATAAAGGAATTCCAGGTTTTTGTATTGTTTCCATGTAAACTTATCTGGTAGATTAGAAAAGTGTTCGTTAAAACGAGATTTCCGCTATAACGGTATTCGTTAAAACGGGATTCGACTGTAATAAAATTATTTACAACATGATCAGAAATCATAGACCAATATTTGTGGCACCACGGTCATTTTCTGCATCCGAGGACCACATGATCAGAAGCATAGATAATTCCGGAATTTTTATTCAAGTTGCATATGAGGAAATATATTAGAATCTAGCAATTCCCCACGTTTTCAAACTACCATTCTATCATCTCATTTTTGCTCACCATTCCTGTCCTCAGAAGTACAAGTTCGCTAGAAGTTCTGTTTTGGGGGGAAATAAATAGCGCTGCAGAAAACGCCACAAATTTATGAGATTAAAGAAGTTTAAAGAAGGAACTTTGAGTCATTTTAAGGTTTGCTTAATCCCAACGTGGTAATTTGTGACATGGATGCAAACCGCTCGACCTGGAACTCCATCAACAAAAGGGTGATGAAAACATTAAAAACAATCACGGTGAAATAACATTCAATCATTGCCTAACAACAAATAAATCAAAAGCATTTCGTGCAGCTCCTATCAATGCGTTTTCAACTTTTCAAATGCGATTTCTCCGCTATTTTCCTTGAAATCAAACGGGACTCGATAATGCATAGTTTTTTCGATTCTGCCATTTATAAGTCAAGGAGACTCACAAAAAAAAAAAAAAAAAAAAATCGCATTGAATTAAGGTGACTACGTTCAAATGACAATTTTTTCGAAAATTGTCAAAAATGGTTTTATACATTTATTTGGAAGAATGTTTTACACAGAATCCAAAACTATTTCATTCTTTTACACGCGATAAGTAACAACAAAGTTATGGTTGATTTAAATCATCTAGAACAATGGTTTCGAAAGCAACAAACAATTTTCAAACGCGTTTTTTGAAAATTCATTTTTTCGTTTGCTTTATTCCAAGCGAAACCTAATTTCTCAAAAACTATGCGAGATAATCTGACTAAATTATTCAACGTTGTTCCAGATAACGTTAGCTGTGGTATGAACAAGGATGTTGGCCAGATTTTGAGAATTCAATATTTTACATCTCATTGAATGAAAAAACTTTTAGTTCATTGCACAGACAACAGTCACTGAAATATACAAGATCAAAATTATTCGAGTAAATTGTGTGGTTTTTAGTCTACAATGTGTACTGAAAATGAGCCAATTTTGACATAATATTTAGAATATCTCAAAAAGTTCTCAAAGAGATATTTCGGAAATTTCACTGGATTTCCTTATTTCATACAGTATTTCTATTCAAACCCCATTGCTTTGTGAAGATCACTGTTTTCAAAAAAACTTGTCCCGCTCGTAGTCAGGTAATTTAATTGATCTTTTCTCAAAGACTTTGCTTGGCAAGATAATGCTAAGGATAGTCAAGTAGTGAAAGTAGACGAAGGTAACTTACCCTCAAAAAAGATAAATAATTCATTTGAGTTTCGATTTCGATTCCTCACGCATATATCAGATTTTAATTAACATATGATGCGATAATATATTTTTAATAGACCAATTAGTAGTTTAATTATGTTTCAGGACTAGAATTCTATGATACATGAAGATTTATGTGTGGTTGTTGCAGATATATAAACAAAAAACATTCCAAATGTGTGTAGCGAAATGAGGCACCGGGTGTGAAAATAGCAAATATGCTTGAATTAGTGAAGATTTATCGATTTAAAATAAATTCGTGCGTCTAGAATTTCCCTTGTATATGGATCATACTCGTTTATTATCAAGTACCACGCTATCTAGAGTAGACACATTTATTATTATCAATCACAACTGTTTACTGACCGAATAGCAGCCGTGATTATTTGTTAACTTTCGTAATTACAAACCCACATCCGTTAAATTTGATATATATGTTTTTTGGCTAATTATTTATTATCGAAAAAAAATATGCAGATAATTATACGGTGTTAATCACATGTAAAGTTCATCTATAAAAAGTACTCGTATTTGTTTGTACTGGATCTCAATGGGCTTATTAGGGGAGATGAATGGTTGGGGTCTCAGTTTTCTAGGAACTGTGATTATTTAGAATAAGTCGATAAGCCCATGCATCAAAATTATCAGTGTAAATATAGCCGTATTCAGGCATGTGCGCACGGGAAACTTTGAAGGCCGAAAATTTTTTCATATTCTTTTTGGGTAGGTTCACATATATATTTTTTCATATTTTCTTGAGCCGGGGAGAGCATACTTCACAGCTCCATAGTGATAGTTTTGAGTAATTGGATTTATTATTACATTCGCGATATAATTTGAACAATGAATTAGAGCAGTGTACAACAACGCTCAGACGTGATAGTGAATTTTATTTTAAATTAAAACAACTTATTAATAATTCAAACGTTTAAAACAATTTTAAAAACTGAAAAAAGTCTCCAAATTACATAGATTTCATATAATTATAAAATTAAACATTGATTTACAACAAAATCAAAGTGAATATTGTCAAATATCTAAGAAATTTTTTGAAATATTAAATGCTTCGACCTATGAATAATAGATGGCGCAGGCTGTTTGAGTTTAAAAGAGAGGGTATTTTCGCGAGTTTTTCTCCTCGTTAGATTGCGCTTTATAAGAGTAATTGTTTCAAAAGAATTGATTAAATAATTAAAATTAATACACTATGTGTTTGAGTTAACAACTTTGAAATATTATCTAATTTTCGAATTTAATACTTATAGAAAAATTGATTTTTTTTTTCAGTTACTGCTATAGTTGCATTATTTCGCTTCAGGGCATACTTACTCAACCAGCGGCTCAAATGTGGCCCTCGGAGGTCATCTAATGTGGCCCATGACCTTAAACATAATTTTTTTTTAAAAATGAATCAAGTGGCACATCACCAGATCAGTCGGGTGGTCAGCGACGCATTTTCAGATCACTTGAATGATCCAAGGCGTATTTTCAGACCACTTGAGTGATATAGTCCTAGGCCAACTTACGTGTCTCGCATAGTAATTTTCAGATCAATTGAGTGACCCACAGCGTATTATTAGATCACTTCAGTTTCTAGCAGTACAGTCTTATATCATTCAACTGTCTCGCGACACAGTTCCACATCATCCAAGTGCCCTAGGACGCGTTTTCATACCACTGCATTACAATTCCACGTCACTTAGGTGGCACGCGGCACATTCATAGATAACAGAATTATATATATAATCCGCGGCATATTTAAGTGACCCACGTTGCAGTTCCGCATAACTAAAGTAGTCACAGCAAATTTTCAGGTCACTTAAGTGATTCACGTCATATTACCAGAAATGTTGATTTAGCTGCGGCACAGTTCCAGATCACTTAAATGGCCGGCAGTGCCCTTGAGTGACCTAAAGTGGTGCTGTTCAAAATAACTTAAGTGGCCCGTGACACGTTTTCATACCAGTGATATCAATATTGCTACTTTGAGGGAAAATATACGATCGTACTGTCCGCACTGGTATATAATCTGCAACTGAATGTGTTCATTTCATTTCCGGATAATGAAATCCTAAGAAATGGAAGGGGTTGTTGTATGTGTGTGTCACGTTTTTTCGTGGGAGAAATTGACATTTTTTCCAGAAACTTCTATTTTTCAATGTAAAGTAGTGAAAATAATCGGTAGGCCACAGCAAAAATGCTCGGAGGGCCACATTGGGTCCTCTGGCCATGGATTGAAGACCCCTTGTTGTAGAGGGATTATATATATATATATATATATATATATATATATATAGAGGGATTATATACATATAGAGGGATTATATATTCGTTATATCGAGAGGTAGCATTATTATCAGACTGACGCGCTGCCTACTGCGCTACTGAGGCATATCATTATCATCAGGCGCTGACAGGTTTATGTGTGCTGTTGGCATCTCTTCTGAACTGCCGTTGTTAGTGTCACCATAAAATGCGTTTGTAAGTATTTACTCGCAGCGAAATATTGCAATTGATTAGTTGATGAATAAAATTCAGTAAGTTGTTTCACTCCGTGTGAAGCCGTTTCTCCCTCATAACACTTTCCACTACACAGAAAGTAGCTTCACAGCAATTTCATTAACATTTCTAGGGATTAATGAAGTTGGAGGGTAGATAGCGCAAAATACCGATACTATTGGTCATCCATGAAAGAACAAAAAGTGGTGAGGAATTTAAAAATTTATATTGATGGTAATATTTGGGTGAAATATAAAAATTATTGTTATAGAAGTTTCACAATCTTCTCAAAAATATCATTATACAGGGATTTGTCGAATAAAGGATATGGTTAAGTATTTAAGTAAAGTGAGTATTTAAGGATATGGTAAGTATATAAAGGTATCGAGAGGAGTTTAACATTAGACTACACGTAATTACAAACAAGATTCGAGAAAATATCGTTGTAGGGGGACTTATTTTGTTATAGCTAGGTTTTACTGGCGGGAATATAAAAAGCCGACGATTATACGCATGAAAATACGGCATATCGAATAATTATTTAGCGATTTTATAGACAAATGAATGGTTCTATAGCAAATCACTGTTACGATCTATTGAAAAATTACTCATAGATTTTTCTCATCGGATAAATCATTTATGTCGAATTACTTATATTATTATTATGTATCTCCCCTTTTGATCGTTTAGTTTAGAGCAGGGGTTGCCAACAGCTGGCCCGTGAAGTGATTTCGTGTGGGCCGTGACAAGGTAAAAATACCGCGAAAAAATTGAATTTGTGATCATTATTTGAACTATCGGGTAGGGGTTCCAACAGCAGATTTCTTGATTAACAAACATCTTATTTCTAGTGACGAAATTAATTTCACAACTAATTAATTCAATTAATAATAGAGTGGCTTATACACCGACGCTACCCCTGGTTTAGAGATATCAAACAACAATTTTATGAGAAATACTAATTCCTGTATGTTTCAAACTCGATTTGTTCAAGTCCATAGAAACAATATTAATATTCAAAACAAAAAAATATAAATTTTATTTTTCCTTAAAAATAAATCACTAAAAAAATTTTAATCTGTGACGTAAGTGCTGAAATGAATAAAATTTTTGTTTTGTAAATTAGCCCTTATAGGCTGTGGGAATAGCCGGAGAATAGCTGTTCTTAATGCACCTTAGTAAAAAAAAAACTATTTTTTTCAGTTGACTTTTATGGATGGCCATAAAACTAATGAATAGACTTGCAAATTGAATATAATCGAAATAATATATCCTCGTTAAATAATAATTATATCCACGTTAGCTGTGGCAACCCGTTAAACCGCAGTCTCAATGCTATAATCATTTTTTCTTTTCGAAATTTGGTGTTGTTTTTTCTCTCTATCTCTCTATTTTTTTTTTCCTCTTGTCACGTGGAGCTATTCCAGGGGTCTTCAACGCATGGGCCACATTGGGCCTCTCGGAGCTATTTGTCGTGGCCCGTCGAACGTTTTTAGAAAATGGTTGAAAACATTGAAAGACGAAAAATTCTAGAATAGATGAAAGAAATGATTTGTCGGAAATGATAAGAAAATAATTTCGGAATTTTTTAATGGAAGAAATAATTCCAGTATTGATGAGAGAGACAATTTCAGGATCGATGAGATATATAATTGCAGAATTAATGAGAGAAATAATTCCAGATTTATGAGAAAATTCAGAAATTCGGAAAGAAACAATTTCGAAATTAATGGAAGAAAGGCAAATAAATCAATAAGAGAAATACTTTCGTAATTTTTGATAGAAAATATTTTTCATAATTAATAAATGGACAATTACATAATTAATGAAAGAAATGATTTCAAGATTTCTGAGAATAAAATATTGTCAGAATTATATTGCAATAAATAATCATTTAATGTGATTTCAGAACTAATTAAAATCCATAATTAACTAAATAAATAATAAAAATATCATCTCAGAATAAACAGAAGAGCTGAACTGTTTTTGCGCAAATACAATTCTGGGCTCCATTGGCCGCTTCTATTATGCCACTGTAAATTATACGAGCAAGGCCTTGTACAAAAAAAAAATCTGTTGATTCTTCTTATACAGTTATAAATACCTCAGTATGAGTTGGTAGCCTGCGGTGTCTGAAAGGTTGAAGACCCCTGACCTAATCCAATACAACTACTATATACTATATAGTCATGTAGCACACGTTGACGATGAAAAAAAAAGAATTTAGAGCTCACCGGTCCGTCTCACATCAGCACCTCGAACTTTGGCCATGGATTTCAGGAAACTTCGAGAATGGGCCGGTGAAATCCCGAATCCTTTTCCAGAATTCGGAAATTTGGCCAAACCTCTCAGCCATTTCGAGAACCGGCTGCACTTCGGTCTTTGGTTCGGTTTATCAGTGTATAATATTATAAAGCGAACGTCTCAGACACTAGTCACCGGGAATTTCAAAGTCGGGCTCTGTCCATAACCGTTGCTCAGATATATTAATTTGCTAGCGTATGAACTATCGCACAAGTAAATTTATTAATACAACTATAAATTTATTTCCGAAGTCTAAGAGCTATAAGTCATTTCCAAAGTCCATATTGAACGTAGAAATTTCTTCGGAAAAGAGAGACTTTCCGACCTTTGCAAACGAATTTTGAAAGTTGGTACGAGTGAGAAAATCAATTCAATTTTGTTATATTTCACGCACCATATTCAAATTAATCTCCTCCTTAAAAAGGAAAAGAAAAAAAACTAGAATTTTTCGGAGCTTTAAAGAAGATTTAAAACAAAAAAGAAGAAAAGAAAATTCGAGACACTCTCGCGCACAAAAGAGCCTTTATTGTGATTGGCACGTAACTCGAACACGATTTTAATATTATTTATCTTATAAAAATTCCCTAAAATTTATGAAGAGGGGAAAAAAATGCTTTAAAAGAAGAAAATGGATTTTCTTCAGGTGAAAACTTGAGACAAGACAACAAAAAAAAAAAATCAAAGAACGAAATAACAAATCTTGATCATACCTTGAGGAATTTTCCGAAATATATATATAGATAGATATTTTATTTTATAAAAAAAAAATAATGACAAAAATTTTAATAAATTTACTCGCGATTCTTTTTACCTGGAAAGGATTTACTTTTATTTTCTCTTTGAGATTAGATTGCGAGAGATTACACGCAAATTAATCAGGAACGGACTTCATGCTCCTTCATATACTTACCTGTCTCCATCTTTTTCTTTTCTTCAAAATTTTAAATTTTCTGACACATAAAAAGAAATGATAATATTTTCTTTTCTTGGTAAAAATGCAAATTTTCCCCTTTTCCAATCAATTTTTTTTTAAACCTAATTTACCGTAATGTTATGGCAATACGGTGAAGTAAATTGAATGAAGTAATATGTAACAACGAGAATATTCGGGGTCTGAAAATATCGAAACATTTGTAGAGTCGAAGGTCGTTTTTATGAACCTGCACGGACTTGTGCTAATTACTTCGTAAAATCTAGGGTTCGTGAATGGGAGAGACGATGGAAAAAACTTTGGTGAAATAAAAAATGAGATCGTCACTCACATTTGTATGACGATATCCAAAGAACTTGTTTTTGTTTAATTCATCGTAATATTTTGCGAAGTATTCAGTAATCCATGATTTTAGCTTCCCTTCTTTCCATTCACTACTACTAAACCACACGTGCACCTCATCCACATTCCTCTGCGGAATTTCTAACGAATTGGTACACGTTGCAATGTGCGTGTCATCTGCCGTCAATTTCCCTAACTATCAGTGAAGTTCAATTTTTGAATAATTTTACCGTTGTGGGCCGGTTTCTCTGTGAAGTCTCTGTGGCGAGACTTTTTAAAGAGGAGATCGGTTCGCATTCGCTCCTGGAAGTTGGGAACCATAGAAAACCAACTTCAGCCGACCATCACTGTGGCAACGGTTGGGTTTGAGCCCGGCCCATTCCTTGCAACTTTCCGTTCACTGGTGAGAGTTATATCCATAGCTGCGATTTCTCCGCATATTATCCGAAATGTCAGGAAGTGTCTTTTCTTACAATTCTGCTGCCATCCATCTGATTTTTCGAAATCCTCCAAGTTAAACTTTGAGGCAAATAATTTTGTTTGTTGTTTCAAAAAGTTTCCGCCGATTTTCCTCAGTCAAGCAACAAGTGCCGTTTCGAGAGCTCCGGAAATCTCGCTGTTCTGAAATATTTTCGGGATGATGGAAGGCCATTGGATCCATTTGCCCCAGAAACGATCTATTACTAATCTTTGGTTAGAGTAGCCTACTCAATGTACTTTATGGAATACCATCCGTTTTGAAAATTTCTGTGTTAGTGAAAGTTCGCACATTAATTTCTTTTAAAATTTTTTTATTTTCATCTACTGTCAAACACAATCTTTTTAGTTTTGCTGCAATTGCGAAGGTTGGAAAGTAGACGAAAACAGCAGTTGATCGAAGTAGATTTCGATCGACTCCCGTCTCAGAAATTGCCTTATCAATACGCTAATGTATCAT
Organism: Pholcus phalangioides; assembly: GCF_987345545.1. NCBI lineage: Eukaryota > Metazoa > Arthropoda > Arachnida > Araneae > Pholcidae > Pholcus > Pholcus phalangioides. Next base: position 37,171,750 of record NW_028301596.1, on the reverse strand, counting down.
ACCATTTCTTGAACCACAAGTTCATCCAATAATAATGCACAAAGAGTGAATTACGTTGTCAACGCATCTTCACTCCATGGTCAACCCCTGCCAACAATCAAATGTGAACCTGCACGCTGGTGGTAACAAATTGGTACACTCTCTACCTGTTTTCTCTTTTGACAAGTAAGACGTCCGAATTGAAATTTACTTTTGGTTACAACGAACTCGGCTGGAAGATTAAAATAACGGGGCAAAAATATCGGAAGAAAAACGAGTTCATAAAATAAAGTTTTATTAGAAATGAGAGTTCGTAAAATAGAATGGATGTTAACATTAGCTCTACGGCATGCTGTTCAGGACAGAAGACCAGTTCGTAGAAAAAGAGCTGGTTCGTAAACTGGAGGTTCGTAAAATCGAGCATCTACTGTAATTCGATGCTATGAATTGGGATGTTCTGATGACCAATGTTTTTGCCCGATTATCTAGGAAAATTATGAGTTTAAATATTTAGGAGTCACTATATAAACAATTTGATATTGAAAATAAAATACGAGTTGTTTTAAACAAAATATTCCTCCCCAATTTATTCATACACTTTATTTTTCTTGGTTCTATTCATTTATTCAGTATGCTATACAGGGTGTGAGTTCTCAGACACTCTTTATCTTTTGAACCGTTGGTTATAGAGAAGCATACTTTTAATTAGAAAAGGTTTCCAAATAACATGTCCATCTCAGATACGTGATCTATTTCACTAGGGACCGTATATGTGTGTGTACCAAGATGCAAAATTTAACCTTTTATACGGTCCCCCGTCCTCTAACTTAAAAAACTAGAAAGATGTGGCCTTGTCTATTCTGATCCTAACAAAAAAAACAAAAAAAATCCCATGTTTCTAAGTGCAATATCCGCTGAGATAACGCTCATTTAAACGTTAGGGGGGGGGGGGATATCTTAGAATTTAGAAAAGTTTTAATAAACTGCAGCTTTAGAGAATTTTTTGAATTTCCGTGATATTGCGCTCCAAAATCTGCTTGACTGATGAACAAACCTGATTAAAGGCGTGATTTTGAATCACACAGTCATGAAATTGGAGAAATTTGTGTTACTCAGGAACTATCGGAAAGTGAGGGACTCGAATAGATTGGCCAGCATACTGCACTGATTGCATTTAGACTTCTTTTCTCACTGCCACTTCCACAGGAGCATAGCCAACTTAAAACAGATGTTCATTGAGAAATAGACACTTTTATCAATGAGCACTTTTTAGGAATGCGCGCCATTAACGTTGTTGTAAAATATCTTTGTTTCAGTCAGGAATAGCAGGAATAGAAGACGTGAGATTCTAGTTTCTCGGCATTCTTTTTTAATTGTTATTGGTGCTACGTCATGAATGCCATCCCACTGACAATCCACTCGGTAGCGTGCACCCAATAGTGATTGTGCCATTAGGTTCCTAGGATATGCAAACTTGCAAGGCTCGTGATACCTTATAGGAAATCGCAAAATAGTAGCAAAGCAATACTTTGAGGTGTTGTGATAAAGACACTGTACTTTAAGAAAATTTTATTGAGATAAAGTAACACTTTTGTAACCTATTGTAATGGTAGATTATTCTAATGAGGGGCATTGCGAGATATGCTGTTATATGGGGAATGTGGCCATTATGCAAGAGTTAATTTAATTGTTCCATCCTTAATGGAATTTGGATGTTGTATCCTAGGTTATGTCACAGAATGTTTCACATTCTTTCAAATATAATGTTCGTACAATCGATTTATATATAAGATTTAGAAAAACCAAATATTAGCTTCTAAGAAACACTAGAATTTTTTCTAAAAGAATCGCTGTTTTGAAAATTTTCTAAGGGGAAAAACTATTCTCAGTGGAAATAAAAATTCCGACTAAACAGAATACTCGGGGTAATTATTAGAAGTATTCGAAAAACGTATTTGATGAGAGAGAAAGAATATTATATCTACGAATGTACCAGGTATTTTTAATTTTCCAAAAATTGAGATGAAGTTATACTTTTGGGAAACTGAAATATCTCACAAAAATATAAATCTAAGAATATATTCTGTAGATTTAAGAATTTACAAGAGCGATTCAGAGGAAAAATATTTGACTTTATCAGAGTAGTATGATCCCTATAGTTGAAACTATTAGTGAGTTGGATGACTTAACCTGCACGTTCTATCCTAGATGTAACGACATAGTATTTTCAAAACTCTTCTAAATTAACATTGTCAAAGTTAGGTTCGAAATATTAGATTCTTTCGTAAAAAAGAATTCGTTCCTTGAAATTTTCAGGGAAGAAAAATATACCGAAATTCTAAACTTTTGAACAAATAATTTTTTTTTCTCCAGGAAAAATAAATAAATAAATATATATATTTTTAATATTCTACTTCGAGAACATTCCATAGAAAAATCCTTCTCTAGCGGCCAGAAGAAAAGATCAACGTCTTTTTCGAGGGTTATACGATATCTGGGTACGATCTCGTATTACCCGTTGCGCATGCTTCTCTAATGTGTACCGAACACAAAGAATTCTAGCACTTACACAAACATATATATTTTTATACATGTATCCTATACGTCTCATCTTGTCTGGGAATACGAACTTCTCCCTCCTATTCACATACTATGTTCTTTTCTCTCTTCAATGCTATACTAGAGTTGTCTGCCCGGGACGAAAATCCAAAAATATTTTGGCGAGATGCAACTTCTCTTGTCCCGATACGTTTACACAGTTATTATTTATTTATTTCATTTTTATTTTTGAATGTTGCTAAGTTGAAACTCGATTCGATATTTCACGATGTTAAGCTGAACGTTTGATCAAGTGAATTTTTTTACCCATAAAAAGAAAAAAGATAAGCGTTTATCATGATAAGAAAATATAGAATAAACGTATCCTGAACGTTTTAAAAACGCGTTGAAAATACAACGAAATTCTTGACACGTGCTTTCTTTTCACCCCAATTCCTCGTTTACGTATCGTATTTGCATCAAATTGCCCATCTGTGTACGAATGTTCTAGAAAAAAATCCATGCTGCTCTCTCAAATAAATGAAATAAATCATGCTCCTGCGCTGAAATTTGCTCAGTTTTTGCCTGCATGGCAATTGTTATTTCCAATGACGGCCATGATCATAGTCTAGATCGGCGATTCTCGATATGGAGTAACATGGCCTCCTTGTTGTCCTGGGATATTCAAAGATCGTGATGTGCAACGGGCCAGATGCAGCCCGCTTTATAGGTTCAATCCGGCCCGCCGTAGATTTCGAAATAATAGTACAGATACTTTTTAGATTTCAGTGTTTTAAAAAAATCTATTTAAGGGGTTGTTTCTTTTTTTTGCATATAGATGGAAAATATGGGTTATGAGAATTTAAATAGAAACTGATTTATAAAACTTTCGCATATTCAAAAAATGGAACACATATGCAATAAATAGGCGTAAAGCTATTAAAATATGCTCATTTACTTTTTCACACTTGTAAATGATAAACCATTATCTGTCATTTGCAATGAAACCATGGCGGTCTTCCAAGTATATAACACGTTCCGTTACTTCATCTTTAAGCTAAGAAATAGAGCTTCTGAAGGGAATATGGTGCGGGAAAAAATACCTTCAGAATCCAGCCGAACTATCGATGGAATCAATGCTATCCATGAATATTTTGGGGTCTTCATGCCCATGGGTCACCTATGCGAGGTGATCTGATGCTATGATTTTCAAGAGATTTTCAGACACAAATATGTGTGTAAACTGTTACTTCAAGCTAAATATTGGGCCTCCTAGAACAGCACTTTATGGCCCGTGATTTTGCGATGGCCCTGCATAGTACGAAGAAAAGAGGGAAGTTCAATGAGATCTCTAGCCCAGGAGCCCGCAGACCAACTGGTTTATAAAAATTTTACTATTAATTTACTGAAAAAAAAATTACTAAGTGCAAAGTTTCTTCTTCTGGATGAGGGTGGGATGGCAAAACAAGAAGGGGGAGGGGTCTGCGAGAAAATCATATTCTATAGAAATTAGCCATGGGCGGAAAAAAAAAAGTTGATTAATACTGGTCTACACATTCCAGCACGAAAAATCGGAAGCTGCAAACATCTCTCAAAGACAGAAAAATTACACCCAAGAGAGAATTGCAATACAACATTCAAAATTTTCACAATGGAGATCGGGGCTGGAAGCCGCTTTATCTTGCATGGGTGTCTTGATAACTTCAAAGCAGCGAAGTTCGAAGGAAAGAAGACTTTTGTGAAATTTTAGTCTAAAGAGATTTGAATGTATGGAAAATATAAATTATGTTGCCTTGAACAAATTGTTAAATGAATTCCAATTTTATTCCCTTTCCCGTTCCGATATTTTTGTATAGATGAGAAAAGCGCCATATAAATATTGCTTGAAACCGAACCTTTGTGATAGAGCTTCTGCTACCACCTATGAAATAAAAACTGAGCTATAAATTCTTTAATTGAAACTTGCTGTTCGTTTTAAACCGAAGTGAGGCATGGAAATGAAGCATATGTAGTATAGATACTAAAAAAATTAGTCATTTTCATGGTGCAATCCGCTTTAAATGTTATGCGCCATAACACAATCCGCTGAAATGTTACTATATTTTTATGTTTGCAGCAAAATAACGTTTGTAAACATCCAGGTTAAGGCTAACGTAAAAAACATACAACCGGCATACAGCATAAAAAGAGAAAATATTATGTATGAAACTGAACTTTGTTCATTTTTATGCCAAATATAGTTTTAAAACCAAAAGCAAATCTTACTTGAAGAATTATAACACATAGTAATATGTAGAGGGTGATTCCTGAACATATTTTGAGGATTTTCTGGATTGGATATAAAGGTATATCGATACCTTTACAACGAAGGTTGATGACATAAAGACCACATTTGAACTTACAAGACATCCTAAAAAATTTGGATATTTTTAATGTGTTATCCCCGAATTTTTCGTGGAAAAATACAGGGTTAGCAAAAAGTCCGTAGAAACTTTAAAAATGGAAAAAACCGGAAAAAAAAACGGTTTGCAGGGTTAGCATCGCTAGTCCGCAGGAATTTTTTTAAGACAAGAAAAAAAATATTAACTCAAAAAATAGCCGATGGGTAGTGCTGATACGATCGATTTCGATAGAAATATGCAAATGAGACGGTTAGAAGAACCTGCGCTCCTAATCCACAACCACTTCACCGTTGTAAACCGTGTATGTGAACCTGCTGCACTCTGCCATTTTTGGATTTGCCACTCGCTTCCTACATCCCCTGTGGTAATAGTGATGTGGAACACGTACTGCTGTAATAAACGATTTGGAGGCATTCTGTTCGTTGTTTGCGAAACTTTTCTTAGACTTGTGTACGTCAGTGCTACCTGTCAGCTGTTTTTGAGGGTTTTTTTTTCCTGTCAAAAAAATCCCCGTGACCTAGCAATGCTAACCCTGAAAACCGTTTTTTATTTCAGTTATTTTCCCGGTTTTTATAAATTTTTAAAAATTTTACAGACTTTTTGCCTACCCTGTACATTGATATCTACCTAATTACATAAAATTACAGAAGTAGTTATTGATAATTTCTTATTAGTAATTACTCAATCAAAATCCGCTATACTCTCACCATCACCACTAACAAGGCCACCAAAGCCCTAGGCATGCTCTCCAAAATGACATTTCCTCAAGCTCGTCTTCGTCTCTCCTTAAAGAATAAAGTCATACTATATAAATCTATACTTCGACCGATTATGACATATGCAGCCCCGGTCAGGGCCTACGCGCAAGTCACAGCAACATGCAAAAACTACAATCTCTCAGCAAAACAAGATCCAAAGGTCTCTTATGAGGGCACCTGAGCTGACATCAGGAAAGACCTGGGTATACCTCTTATACTGGACTTAATCAAGGAGCTATCTACGACCCACTCTGACAAACTACAGAACTCTGAATATGGCCATCTCAATGAGATAGTGGATTACGACCCATTACACAGAGAACAATATAGCATAGGACAAAAAGGGTATCGCACTCTGACTGGACACTCTACTGATAAAGAAAATCATGTTTTCTATTATTATTTTGCTATAAATGTTTTCGAGAAAAAAAAAGAGAATTAAAAAAAAAATTGAATTAGAAAAAAGAGACAGATTTGAAAATATATATTTATATATACTGTGCATTTATATTATTGTTCTGTGTAAGTCATCCTATTATATCCCACTTTATCTACTTTGCCACTGGTATATTGTACTCATTCCTGTATCCGTATGTGTTATATATATGTCTGTATGTGTTATATGGCTTTTGTCTACCAACGATTTTTTTTTTTAAATATTTAATATTTCAAGTTTCCCCCTTATTTTGATCTTTTAGAGCGCATACTGCATTTGTACTTTGAACATGACGTTGGACTGGACTTCTGTTTACTCTACACAAACACATACTCATGCTCTACACATACATGTACAAACTTGTGTTTCTCCTTCACAATGCCGCCGAAAGGGTATTTGTAAGTCGTCAGACAGCCTCGTTGGGCTGGGAAACGACGAAATAAATCGAATTCTGGTCTGTTTCTTCAATTAAAATCCGCTATGCTCTCATCATTACCGTATTCAGAGGTGTTAACGATCTTTTTTGATTCGCGGAGCCTTTTTCACTCGATAATTTCTATGGCGCAGTTGCCTATAGGCTTCTTTTTTCTGAAATGTATTTATCAAATTTACTAATTTATTATCTCGAGTGGCCGCGGAGCCCCTAGAAAGCGCACACGGAGTTTCTCAGAGGCTCCACGAGGCATCGGTTGAGAACCGCAGTGTCAAGCTCAATCGGAGCCAAAGATCCTAAACGCCAAAGTTATGTACATGGTAATGAAAAAAAAATATATGTATAAAAATAAAGATTCATCATCAAACAGTTGATAACCGGTTGAGTCTCGAGAGAACGTATCCATGATGATGACCATCTTTCCGGTTGGTTCATATATAGCCTAGAATTTTTTTTTTCCCCTCCCAACTCCAAAGAGCACGCATCTGCATTCTAGAAAAGATTCCGTCATAAGCGGAGGAAAAATGTAGACCAAAGGCATTAGGGGAATACTTGGCTTGGGGTTGGACGGCCGAAGATGGACGTTTAGAGTACATAGGCGAGAGGAAAGATGAAGGTCGGCCTGCTATCCCTAGGGACCATCCACGCGTTTTATCCCCAACATCACGAATGGTGATGTTTTAACATCCTCTGATGTTCGAATGCATGAGAAGGCGGGGGGGGGGGGAACTGACTGATACGAAGTTGCTCTTCTTACCATATCCGCATGGGGATATGATCATGCTATCAAGAACTGAGCGGCCCTTGAGATGGTATACATCATAAAGAAGAAGCCATGTGTATGTATTGAGAGGCAACCGCGACCAGTAAAGACTAGTCGGCAGAACTCGATGCAGAAGCTGACTGTTTCATCCCAGATATACATAAATACATAAAAGAAATCAGCTTTCAAACTTTAAACTATACTCTATTAATGAGAATGCGGTAAGGGCTTTTTAAAATTACACAAGACCGGAATATTTTTACATTTAGTCCACAAAAATAATACTACGAGAATTGGTAATCTCCCCAGTTTTTAGTTTAAATAGTTTTCCCAGAAATAATGAGTACTAATACAATGCGTATAAATTCTTTTATATCATGCGTGTATTTCCTCTACAGTAAATTGGAGAAAATCAGATTTTGCCGGTGTGTGTGTATAACCTTGTCTCTATTATTCTAAAAAAACGCCAAGTCATTTATTCAGGCAGTTGCAAAAGTTTCATCTTCGTAAAAATTAGTTGGTGTTAGTACGCGAAAATGCCATTTTTTTTGGAAGAACATTGACGGCAGTAATTAAGCGAACATTTTCCCATGTTAAATAATTTCGACGGGGGTGAAACAAACGAAAGCTACAAAGTATGGTTTTTGATAAGAATGGTGGGATTTATTGAAACATGCAGCATATTTTATGCATTTTTTTTTTTCTTGGTGATCGAATAGAATTATCGTTACACTATTTTTTACCCATTTGCAAGCTCTGAGCGAATTAATACATAATTTTTCTAATCAATGCTAAAAACATCTGTGATTTTAGCTTATAATTTGACAGAAGTTCGTAATCTCTCCCTACAGTATATAAAATTTATTTTCTGTGTGTGTATTCTCAATACAAATCCACAATTTTCGACCGCTCACCACCAAATTTTGCATGTATACCAAACACGGCCCGACTTGAACGATAGGCGTCTTTAAAAGTACGTCAGAGCTGGGCAATATTTCTATATATATATACTATATTGCAATTTTCTGTTCCCCATAATCGACCAAAACAGGCACTATATAAGTGTGAGTAGTGTCAGGTTAATGTTGACGTTTGGAATTCTGCAGAAAGAAGTTATTGAGAGAGAAGATTATATATGCTTATAACGTGATGGCAGTCGCAGAATTAAACCATGACAGTTTGGTTAGAACTTTAAGAGACTTTCGCCGAAGATAACGAATAAGGCAGGTCGTGGATCGACAGAGTACATAAAAAGGCAATGCTAAATTTTAATGGTTTATTTTAAAATAAATTTTATAAAAAAGACAGGAAAACCTCAGATGAAAAAGCTCTGATAACAATAATCCTTCTTGAACACTTTTAAATTTTTACCAACAATGAAAAAAGCAAGATTAGACAACCAACGAGCTTCCCACACCCCGAAATTATTGTTTTTAAACAATAATGATTAAAAACTATATATTAATTTCCCCATTGTATTCAAAACAATCGCGCCTCTCTATAATTAATGCATGTATTACGATATCGTTAGGTTATACGGATATATAACTCGGTTCTTGAAATTCAATTTCCTTATAAAAAAAACAATAATTAAATTCCTGAACGAAATTTCGCAACTCATCATTTCTATTATTTCATGAATATTTTCGAAAGTTATAGCCCTATTCAAAACGTCAGATGCAGCAATCGGTGCACTTCAAATACATCTGCGTTTGTGCTTCTAAATTTGAAGCAGCATAGAAATATATGTGTGTGACCTATACTAAAATGCGTGTTCGATTCAAATTCAATGGATTTCTGAATTTTTTTTAGACACGCACTCAAATTAAGAATTTATGCTTGAATTCAGATTGTCATCGCATTTAATATTCTTTGATGATAGGATATGAAGAGATAGATTATAATTACCATAAAAACCTATTTACATATCACTCGCACTCTCGAAGCGTCTCATTCATCGGGTAAAGTAAGCTTGAAAATCTCATGACACTCATTAGAAAATAAATGAGAGGCATTTATGATTGTGAAATGCGTGAAATCATGCGATCGCTTAAGCTTTCCATCAAGGAATTAGTTATTAAAAAAAACCCGCTTATATATTCGGAAAATCACACAAAGAACTTCGGTGTCATCAATAAAGATTGGAAAAACTCTTGTTTTCTAAATCGGACGTGAAATAAGATCAGAGTTCGCCTATTCATCACATCTTATCATGTGAACGGACATGAACAAATTTGCATGAACCTATTTTATGATCGCTTATTCGCTCGGTAATACCGATGACGTCCATCATCCCCCGCGGTAAGGGACACTCGAGGAACAATAGGTTCCACGATTTCTCATTAAGAATAAACGGCGTCTGTGGGAAAATTTTCCACATAAAGAAAAAAATGTTCTCTAGGAATTTCGAGAAATATGCATGTATATTCATACATATATATATATATATATAACCACGATACCTATAAATACCTAGTACTCGAATTTCGAAGAGCAGCTTCTATTAAAGTTTAAACCCGCTTCAAGAATGATTTACGGTCAGTCACAGCTGACTGTGGCTCTTTGGAGATAAATGGTGCTTGAGAAAGCTTGCGCATCTCTCTCTCTCTCTCTCTCTCCTGTCTTATGAGTAAAGCCGAGAAAATTCTCCGGGTGGGTTGCAGTTGTAATTGTGGTGAGTAATTGGATGTTCTCATAACAAAAGATTGATGAATCTATGATCGGTGTCGGGTTGGGGGAGCTTCTTCAGGTTACTCGAAAACTCTCAGTAGTGTATGTATGGATTGGGAGACGGAGGATGAGGTACTTGAGATCCCTGTCTCCCGATCCGTAGAGGAGAAGAGAGAGAGAGAGACTCCTGTTGATCGTAGTTTAAGGCCTTTGTGAGAATTCGAGATATCGAAACCTCTCTGGTTCGTGGAGGTATCAAAAGTCCACAAGTGGTTCATGAAGTATCACTGATACGGCTTCGTGGGATTCGCGATTCGCAGCTCGTATAGATTGTATGCGTATGATTATATTTGTAAATGAGAGAGAAACGGTATTAAATTAAAATGATGAGTGTGTGGAATCCATGAGGAATGATGGTATATGGTAGTGTTCTTCGTTTGTGTGTGTGTGTGCTTTTTTTCATTAGTAATGCACAGACTAAATGAGGATCTTATTTTGAAAATGACACATTTATAGTTTTTTTTTTTTTTAATACACTTTTTAATGGTATGTGAATATGTTGGATAAGCTCTATCAGATGCAGCAGATATTATTAAAACGGGAATATTTTTGTTAGAAATCACAATTTATAAAGATAGTAGTTTCTATCAAAAGGGGGAAACTTATCCACCTTCTTCATACATTTAGGTATTTTTTCATCTCTCGATAACGGACACCCATGGGACCTCCGCTAACGAGGAGTGTGCGGTAGTAGATAGTAAACTACATTTAGTCCCATCGATGCAATTCAGAATTGTGTCCGTAAGTGGAGATGTCCGCTAACGAGAGTGTCCGTTATGGAAGGTTCCATTGTAGAATGATCATGTTTCTTATGTTAATGAAGAGAAGGCGGTAAGTTTACCTTTCCTTGGGTTAGTTAAATTCTTCTGCAATCAATAGGTGGCGTAGAAATTTTCAATTTCCAGACTTTACTAGCTCAAACTTTAATCAAAAGGTAGAATTTTTTCACTAACTTTCTTTCAAAACGGAACATTTCCGAAATTCAAATGGGAATAACTCTCTTGAATGTTGATAAAAAAAAAGATAGTATTTAAATTTAAATATTCTTATACTATTCCTACATGCCATCTGTTGGGCTATTTTCATTTTTTGTAAATCCTGACATATTCCTCCGGTTTTTTACTTCTACTGAAAATTTAGCGAAAGCGGCAATGTTCCCTTTTGAAAATAAGCTCCTCAAATCCATACGCAGGATCAACTTTTGAAGGAAGCGCACCGGGTTTATGGACGCACATGAACCAAGTAAAATTTTTAATGGAAAAAAACTGCTAAAACCAGGATAAAAGCGCTGAAATGAAAATTTAAGAAATACTTTAATGAGTTTAAAAGCAAAAACGGTGAACAACGAATATATATAAAGCAAAATATATATATGTGGGGGTGGGGGGGGGGGACAGAGAGGAGCACGAAATTACTTCGGTGTTTACGGCCTTCGAATGTATTAATCCGGCCCTGCCTTGAGGCTCGATCTGAAACTACAATTATCGCGCGTGCAATATAGAAATACATATAAATTGAATTTCATTTTGGGTGGTCCCTACAGAATGGGTTTTAACCCTACGGTCCGAATTCGAACTTTCCATGAAGCCCGCGGGTCACCACACTGTCACACTGTGTTACGGTATTTATAGTTATAATAATCCAGATTCACTGGACTTAATGAAATAATGTGCAATGGTGTCTTGACGGATTGGCGAAACACGACCTCGAGTAAAATCAGGGGCCCGCAAATAATTTTTATTTGCCCTGAGATCTTTTTTTTTGTTTCCCCAATTTCGAAATCATTTTTTGACTGTATTTCTTCATCTAATTATGAAGTCATTTTAAGTAATTCTCTTATATTGTTTTATTCATTATAATTATTATTTCTTTCATTCATTTTGGTAATAGTTGTTTCATTGATTCTGTATTTATTTCTATCAGTAATTCTGTATTTATTTCTATCAGTAATTCTGTATTTATTTCTATCAGTAATTCTGTATTTATTTCTATCAGTAATTCTGTATTTATTTCTATCAGTAATTCTGTATTTATTTCTATCAGTAATTCTGTATTTATTTCTATCAGTAATTCTGTATTTATTTCTATCAGTAATTCTGTATTTATTTCTATCAGTAATTCTGTATTTATTTCTATCAGTAATTCTGTATTTATTTCTATCAGTAATTCTGTATTTATTTCTATCAGTAATTCTGTATTTATTTCTATCAGTAATTCTGTATTTATTTCTATCAGTAATTCTGTATTTATTTCTATCAGTAATTCTGTATTTATTTCTATCAGTAATTCTGTATTTATTTCTATCAGTAATTCTGTATTTATTTCTATCAGTAATTCTGTATTTATTTATGTCACTCATTTTAAAATTATTTACAGAATTTAAAATAGGGAATCAGGAATCACAAATCTTTAAAAATTCTACAATTAATTCTTTAAAAATTATCACTATTAACTATTTTTTTTTTGGAATTTTAGAAAATGCATCATTTAGTGTCATTCAATACAAAGAGTTTACGCTGTGCTGGTGTCATTTTTTTGAGAGCTGCTAAAATTTTATAAATGCTCAGAGATTTATAAAACCGCACCAAATTGAGGAGATTGAAAATGAAATTAAAGATAACATAACTATTCAACTTCTCTATGCAAAATTTTATCTGTTCATAAATAACATTAAAATCAAGGCAAACTGTACATTTCATCATTTATTAACTATTTTAGCTGATTAAAAATTTACTTATTTAATTAAATTGCTTACATTTCTTAGGAAATTTTTTAAATTGAAAATATGCTAGAGAGAGCACACAACACCAATTTACATCCCTATATTATATTTTTTTGTGTGTTTTTTCCTTCTGTACAATTTCAGTAAATTGTGTAATTTACAAATGTATGCTGGCTTTTTCTTCCAGAAATAACAAAATTAAGATTGTATGTCCCCTCCCTAAGAATTTAGTGTTACCCCCCCTCCGCGCTCTTGTTAAGACGGCCCATGTAATGTATCAGTTGCCCTGTGTTAATGCTAGTGGAATACGGGCTCCATTGTTTTGTTATTCATCTTGTTATTTAATCGCCTTTCAATGTTATTCAGCCATTTCGTAGACATAGTCAGCGGGCCACGGCAGGTCCAAGTGCCACGCGTTGAAGGACCCCACTTTTTTTTTTTTTTTTGATGATTTACGAATTTCTCATAAAATAAAATACAAATAGTATAACAAAATGAAAATAATTGAAAACACTAACATCGCAATAAATAACCGTAATATGACTGAATCAATTGTGATTCTTCGGAATTTATAAGAATAGTGAAGCAACAACACATTAGGGTCCAATATCAAATATCACCGTACACTGAAATCGAATGCATTTATAGTATTTCCCTACACAACACAATACTAATTTAATTTGTATATCAGCCTGAAAACTCAAAAATTTGATTAGAAAGTCCTTTGTTAATGAATCCAACTTCCTAAAACAGAGCTCAACTCCTCCCGTATCGAGTTGACGACTTTTGTCACAGTCGATATAATTGATATTACCTCCTGAGAGTAAGTGTGGTCAATGAAATTATACGCTAGAAATCCGTCTGACCAATTACGGACCGTCTGATCTGAGACTAATTTCAATTTAATGAGCCAATCGTGGAACTCTCTCTCTCTCTCTTTTCTCCCTTTTCCCACAAACCTAAAAGCTATACACACGCATATCTCTCACACAAAACTCTCCTCATGTCACCTCTTTTGTGAGTGAATTCCTAGGAGTGTTGTTCAAATATATATATATATATCATCTCAACTCGAAAAGCAACTTCAAAGGTTTCTCTATTCACATCCAATAACACTATAGGAACTCCTAAAGTTGTTCAAAAGGGGTCTGCAAGAGAGAGAGAGAGAAGTAAAAAAAAAAAATCAATAAACACACGATTTTTCATTTTTTCATGTCGGACATATTTTCGTCAGTGTTTACCAGGAGCAACTGTTGAGAAAAGTTTGCGCTCTCTTGGAACTTCTCCACCAATAGATGGGATTTTTTTTTTTTGATGGTGTTTTGTTGAGTGTGGATTCACATATATTTATTTATATGTTATTTCTTATTCGGAGGGACCAAGGCGTTTCTCCATTGTTCGGAATGATTCGGTGAAACCCGTAAAAGCCCGATAGAGACTCACTCCTCTAACGCTCCAACATTTATTCCAAAAATACCAAAAAAAAAATGGCTTCCTTTTCTAAGTGCGTCCGAGATTGCTTTTCCACCACTTTCTGCATCAGGATCACATCACATACAAAAGATGAAGCTCCCAAAGAGAGGAGGTTTTTTTAGATGGATAACTCCTCTCTCTACGTCATAACTTTTATTTAGTTATTCAATTTTTTTTTTTACATTTATTTTCCACACGGAGAGTAGAAAATAGAGAGAGAGAGAGATGTTTACACACGTTACACTATGTGGTCTAAATTATTTGTTCGAAGACTCTCCTCTAACACTAACTTCTTCTAGGGTCATTTCCAGTCTTCTCTATTTTTCTTTTTCGGAATGAAACCATAGAAGTTTTTTTTCCTTTTTAAACATGTTTTTCATGATTATTTTATATTTTTCATCATTTATCGGGAATTCTCTGTTCAATTGATAGACACCCCCCTTTTGTGTTCAATGTTTTTTTTCATTGAAAATGAATTATGAAGAGAGAACGGTGCGTGTGTGTTTATTGAGTGATATTGGTTTTTGATTTACGGGTTTTTTTTTTATGATATACTATAAGCTGCTAGAAAATTAGGGGAAGTGGATGAATGTTGAATTTCATGACTCTTCATTGAATAATTTAGATTTTAATAAGTTTTTGAATTATTTCCCCTTGAAAATGAGAACAATAATGCCTTTCAAAAATTAAATATGAAGTAATTCACCGGACCTACTTTTGAGTTGGACCTCCATGCAATAACATTGATTTCAACTTTTTATTTATATCGTCTCAGGCACGAAAATGAAAATTAATGTCTCCGTATTGTCTTTTAATATTCAACTGCGTAAATTCACATAGTTTAGGATTTTTTTAAAATTAATTATGGGCCCATAAAGTTGCATCGAAGAAATTCCACAGCTTTAACTAAGCATTTTTGGAAGCAGAAATAGGCAGAGATGGATAACTTGAAGTTCAAGGGGTGGGAGGGAGAAATCGAAATAACTCCAGCGCCCCTTCAAAAAGAAAAAAAAAACTATTCATTTCTATGTTTCTGTAATCTAGATTTGTTTCTTTCACGAGTCCCGCAGGAAGTCGCCATATTGGTTAACTTGGACACGGTTTGTATGACCTGTCGGGAAACAATGGTTTCTTCTCAACAATAACTTTCAGAATGATTACTTTGGTTACCGTGGTTCCCTAACAATGCGTTTCAGACATGCCTTTACAATAGTTTGTCACTTTTTCAATCCCCCAGTAACTGAAGAAAACCCGGGCAGCGCTGGATATTATAAATAACAGTACATAATAAATTTACGCACGAGATTCTAGCTAATCTAATGATGGCTTCGCCGTTGCTCGTTCATTCCTACTTAGAGAAGAGAGAGAGAGAGTTATACTATTAAGGATGAGACTCTCTCTCTCTTCACGAGGAGCCAAAAGGCTCAAAACCACCCTACTCAAAATTCCTGGATTATCAAAAGATATTTGCCACCAAGTCTCAGGAATTCCTGGTACATAATCTAATGCAAATTCAGAATTTCTATCCTCTTTATTCCGTTTTCTGATGTGGAAGAGGGCATTTGAGATCTCCGAATTCAAAATGGAAACTTTACCGTGGTTTTGTGTTTCCGGGATTCGACTCACGCTTTCGCATTTGGAGAGCTCACTCTATGCGTGTGTGTGTGTGTGGGGAGCTCTTCAGCCATTATGAACATGTTTCGGGCTCCATTCTGTTCCTGTAATCCAAATGAGTTTGGTGTACATCCGCTTATGAAATACACTCAATGTGTGTGTGTGTGTGTCTACTCTTACCAACCCATCCCTATTTGCTCTCCTGTCTTTGTCTTCCGCGTGTGTCTTTATTAACGTTCCAGCTTTTATCTCAACCTGATTTCCTTTAATGACTTATTTAATCTTGAATTCTACTGTCCGATTGTGTATTCTGAAGCTTTCTCCCTCCCCGATTGTTAATCCGGTCGATTTCGATGCAGATGCTGGAGCTGTTTGAAGCCACGACGTGGAATCAAAGATTTGTAATTTCCAATTACTTGTGATAGATGACCAGTGAAATAATGCTTAATCACGCCCGGGACTGCATTACCTTATAAACAGGGAAAAGTCACTGGATATTATGACATATGGTAATGCAGTCGACGCTGCTTGTTAAAATCGGTGTAATGTTATCAAACGGATATTGTTATCATTTTCGCTAAGTACAGATCGGATCGATATCCCAACATGGGATAAAATTCGTTTTTAGTTATCAGGACTTTGGTTTATGATATCATTTTCTTTTTCCGTGGAAAGTTTTTTTTGCGCATTTTGAAGCCCTACGGTTGAACCAGACAATTTTTGTACCTATAAGTTATAATAATGAACCTCCAAGACTGTGTAGGAGGTCAGAAGGCTCCATTGTTGACAAAACTTCCTGCACCCTGTTCACAATGTCATAATCAGGACTTTATAGCCGTTTTGATCCATGTAAAAGCATAGAGCGTCGCTTTTTCAATTTCCTTCCTATAGTAAAGACAGGTAAAAGTAAGGTTAAAAAAACACATGCCTCCAGTTCTTGGCCAGTTCCTTTCAATTCACTGCATTCACAGTTATTCGGATGGAAGACTTTCCCAAGGAATCTATGAAACGTGCGTACACCATAAAAGTATCGTGTAATGCGTAATACGCATTGTATAGTTAGTACCTTTCCAACTCCTAACAATTTCTGAACAAAAAACAAGTAACTGAGCTAAAGGGGGGGGGGGGTGGAGATTCTGGATTCAGAGCAATTGAAAAAGAAAAAGTACACAATTTAGCATTTTGAAACACGTTTTGTTGGAAACACAGCGAGAGTTTTCCCGTTTCCGTACGCCCCGTTCGACTAAACCGGACATATGATCATCATACTAGCAACAGGGATTTTTTTCAGATGTAGTTATTAATCGGTTATTGTTATCAGAAACTCCGAGTTCTTATGTGATCACTTTAAGCGGCGTTGACTGTATAATTACAGTGAAACATAGATATAAAGATACTCTGCGGACCAAGTTGTGGAGAGTTATTGTTATATCGCAAGGTAGCATTGTCATCAGTCGCCAATAAATTTATGCCGTTGTTGGCATCTCTTCTGCATTAGCGTAGTTGGTACCACCATAAAATGTATTTATAAGCATTTATTCCTAACGCGAAAAGTTGTAATTGATTAATTTATTAATGAAATTCGGTTAGTTGTCCCACACTGTAAAGTGGTTTAGAAAGTAGCTCCACGGCAACTTCATTTACACTTTCGGAATGTACAATACCGATGTTACACCCTCGAAAGAGCAAACACTGATGAGGACTCGAAGGGGTGATTTTGAGTGAAACAAACAACATCATTGTAGCGATTTCGTAATATTTAAAAGCATTTTATTGTAGTAAATGATATCGTTGTATTGAGAGGTGTTTAACATTAAACTGAAGGAAATTCGAATAAGATTGAAAAGAAAAAAAACAATATATGGTAGAGTGTGTAGGGATTTATTATTATATTAAGTATCGTTGTAGCGAAGTTTCACTGAATTTATGGCACACCTTGTATATCTCGCATTTTTGATTGGTGTCTTTCGATTGGCACTTATCCGAGTACCCTTTGTGAACCAAAGATGTCTTCCGTTATCTCCACACTAACTAAGTTTTCATCATAATTCACAGATTCCGCGGAACCCCTTAGCAACCTCATATGGATCCATAACTCTTCTAACGCCACTTTTACACTTATTTATGAAAGAGGTTAAAAAATTTGATCATATTCCTATCGTGAAATATATAGTTCAAATCATATTACGCAGGACTGGTATGTTTTAATAAAAGAAAAATCATGTAAAGTGGCGTTATGATATCTGTCGGGGATTTCTTTTACAAGAGAAATTGTCTATGTAGGTGTTTTGTCTATGTAGGCCTATGTGTTTTCCATCCCAGAATTCAATTTGCCATTTATGAAATTTACTTGTCAAGTTACCTAGTGTGTTTGCCAGTCGTGAAGTGGGCGCGATCTTATACAGCATTCAGATAAATTTTTAACGAAATCATATAATTTGACCTGAAGGGAAAGAGATTTCTAGTTTGTCCTTTCCTCTCACGGTATTATTCTTATTGAATTTACATTATTATATTTGCATGCATGTTAAATCATGTAAAGGGAATTGCTATGAAACTGTCGAAAAAAAAAAATCTGTTTCTGCAATGATTCTAAAAGACTTATTCCACCCGTAAGCAGTTTTGGCGCTATCATAAATCTGGCGTAGGAAACTTTATTGTTATACAATAGAGCATCGATTATCCGAATACCGATCAACCGAAACATCGATTAACAGAAAGCGTTTCAGTCAGCAAATTCGAATTTGCGCGTCATGTAGAATGAGTGCGCTAGTGTTTTCCTCAAAGTGATACAAAATACATTATATACAGTTTCGTGTTTAATATCACTGTTTCTTTGTTTCATATTGCGCCTATGATACTGGTACAATTTATTTTCCGGATGATCGGTTATCCGAACACCCCTACTCCCCAATAGTTTCGGATAATCGATGCTCTACTGTATGTAGCATACCCCGTGGGATTCTAACAGCTGCCCGCGGGCCGCATCGCGAGGTGATTTTGTGCAACCCCGCGACTTGGTAAAAAAATTAAATAAATTAAATTTCTGGTCATTATTTAAGCTATTGGCTCCAGCAGCAGACTCCCTAACTCAACAGAATATTTACATTCATTTATTTGTAGTGACGGAAATAATTTACTATGTCCTCACCATACTGTTTTTCCGAACATTAAATAATTACTAATAAAGTTTGATACGAACATTTTTTTTTATTTTTTCCTTTTTCCGCCGTCTCGTTGGGAAAGTTGTCTGCTATAGCTGAATGCATATTGCTGCTGCAATATAGTTCTTAGTGCTTAGTTCTGCTCACTAAGGCCGGTATTACACTATAAAAGTTTCCTAAAAGTTCTTTTATAAAACTTGAAAAATTCAATCAATAAGATTATAGGTTGCATTTGCTCGAATGTAACCTATGAGCTTTATTGGTTGAATTTTTTGAGTTCTATAAAAGGGATTTTATCAAACTTTTATAGTGTAATACCGGCCTAAGACGAAATTTTATCGAAGTTGATGCCAACTCATCACGGCACCTCGAAACTTTAATCAACAACAAAAAAAAAAGGTTAAGCAGACCCTAATAATTTCAAGGGGCAAAAATGTGTTATATTTGGTAGACCGGCTCATATTCTGCCGCATATCAAGGCAGTTTCACACCCGGACAACTAATTATTTGTGCCGATAGCAGATAGCATTCATATCTAAAGTTGGATATGGCAGGTTGGTGACATTCCACTTTCCACCAGACTGGCACTTCTTCGAACCGAACCACCTCCTTCTAACAAGATCAGGTCCCTTTACCGGTGCGGCTTATACACCGGAATGCCACACATGGTGCGGCCAGTGACGCTGCTGCTGACCATTATGTTGACCCTCGAGCAGACAGGTATAGTCTATACTATTTAAAAATCCATTATGATCATTGTTGGGCTAGTCGTTTCGTAATAAGCATTTTGGGCTAGTCGTTTCGTAATGAGCATTTTGGGCTAGTCGTTTCGTAATGACCATTGTTGGAAGGATCTCTTCAAAATTATTATTGTTGGAAGGATCTCTTCAAAATTATTATTGTTGGGGAAATCGTTTGAAAATTATTATTGTTGGGGAAGTTGTTTGAAAATTATTATTGTTGGGGAAGTTGTTTGAAAATTATTATTGTTGGGACAGCAACTTCAAATAAAAATTTTTGAGCAAATCGTTTTAAAACTGCAAGTTTTGGGCAAGTTGTTTGAAAATTACTATTGTTATGAGAGTCGTTTGAAAATGATCATTGTTATGAGAGTCATTTGAAAATTATCATTGTTATAAAAGTCATTTGAAAATTATCATCGTAATGGGAGTCGTTTGGAAATTATCATTGTTGGAATAGTCGTTTCAGAATGATCATCACTGTTGCAATAATCGTTCAGGATGATCACTACTGTTGCAATAATCGTTTCAGAATGATCATCACTGTTGAAATAATCGTTTCAGAATGATCATCACTTTTGCAATAATCGTTTCAGAATGATCATCGCTGTTACAATAATCGTTTCAGAATGATATTGTTGTAATAGTCGTTTGAAAGTTATCATTGTTGGAAGAGCCGTTTGAAAGTTATCATTGTTGGAAAAGCCATTTAAAATACCATTTTTGAGAAAGTCATTTCATAATCGTTATTTTTGGACGAGTCGTTTCATAATCGTTATTTTTGGATGAGTCGTTTCAAAATGGTCATTGTTGGAACATTCGTTTCAAAATGGTTATTGTTGGAACATTCGTTTCAAAATGGTCATTGTTGGAACATTCGTTTCAAAATGGTCATTGTTATAACAGTGGCTTCAAAATGACCATCGTTATCAGACAAATTAGGAAATTATCATTGTTCAAATATTCGTTTCAGAATGATTATAACTGAGAGAGTCGTTTGAAAATGACTATTGTTGGGAGAGTCGCTCCAAAATTATCATTGTTAGACCAGTCGTTTTATAATGATCATTTTGCTACGATTACTTGCATCATTTTGTGGGAAAAGTCATGAGGACCATTCTGTTAATTCTTGGGTTCTTCAGTGAGATTTCATAGGGTCCGTCAGCTTGGATGAGAAAACAATCAACTTATTGTATTTAAATTAATATTATGAGTTGAATATTTATTCCGTAACGAGGCCAGTAGGCTCACCTTATTGGCAGAGGGGTTGGCTTCCGTCTCACTGCCATAAAGGGTCCGTGAAACATAAATATAATGCAACCCTGATAAAAATACTGTAGTCGTTAAATAACAATAATAGGAACAACATATAGGAGTAGATAAGAATACAAAAGTCATCCATAACAATGATTGTTGAGTAGGTCTTTTTATAATATTAAAATTGTTCATAATAGCATTGTTGGTCTCCTTCCATAATAATCATTATTTGAAGAGCCGTTTCATATTGATCATTTTTTAAATAATTGTAACCATGATGGTCATTGCTAGTTAAGTCTTTTTGAAATGATCCTAATTGGAATAGCATTTCATAATGATCGTTATTCAAAAGTCATTGTTGTAATGAATATTACTGGAAGAATGTGAGCACACATCGGGATTAATTTGATTTCTTTTCAGTTTCAAGTAAATAAATTCAATCTATTAAGCATATATTATTCAAATTCCAGGTACATATTATATTATTTATCAATCCAGCATATCATTGCAGACATAATTTCCATGCACAAAGTATCAATTAATAACAACTTTCAAGTGTTACATGCTATATTGTCGACACTGGATCAACTTATTCATTGCATCTACACACGGGATGCCAATATATATATATCACACACAATACAAAACAGCTTATTAATTTCAAATTTATCACTTAATTTACGATCCTCTTTACCCTTGTCAAAATATATTAACAGAGACTCAAAAATTTTAATTAAATTTCCAATTTAATTATTTTATTTAATTTTTTTCCCTCAAAAATCGAGCTCAGAGGTAAAATACTCATTTCGATCAAAGGGTGTGTGATTTATATTGGATTTTAATAAATTTATGATTTTACTAATAACTGTAGTCACTGTGAATTTTGGAGTAAAGTTTGGAAACGGGGGGGGGGGAAAAAACAAAAAAGAGCGTGGGAATATGAGAGAAAAAGAGAGAGAGCTAACACATGCACACACATGGAGAGAGGAGCAACATCCCTTAACCAAGGATGCAGAAGAGCATGTCATCACCATGGCAACAGAACATCAGGGTGACAGAGGAGCCACTAATTGGGAGGAGCGAGCCCCTGCAAATGGTCCCCTCCCCCTTCAATAAAGTGAAACGGGGTCCCCCGGGATACGAGCACGTCAGTCTCTCTTTCTCCGAATGATAAAACGACCCGAGGAGAAGCGAACGGGTCGTAAATTTGGCGACAAAATGCCCCGAATTCCTTGGCGACGGCAAAAATTTAATCTCGGCAAAGGTTGTAGAAATACTCTAAAGATAATTAGTATAATAAAAACTATTATAGGGTAATTAACAGGAAAAAAAAAGCTGTGATTGATGAACCCTTTTTAAAAACGAACTTCCAAACATGAAATATTAATTCGAATAAATTATTCATAAATCACAAAAATTTTAAAAGAGTGTGAAAGAAAAAAATTGCAACACATGGCTTCTATGATATTTTCTCTTACGAATTTGCCATTATATAACAACATAACATCATGCGGTTTTTCAATGGAAGAATTCCATGAATCATGCCAAAAATTTCCTTAAACTAACACGTTACTATCGAAAACATTTGCACTTTGGAATTATAATAAAAATATGTATAAAAATTCAAAATCGCCGAATTTTTTTTAATTTCAAAAATTAAAATTTTTACGCAAATTTCAAGAAAATTATCTATTGAAAATATTGACATGCATTGTAATGATCTTGGAAAGGGATAAACAGTTTTTCATCTCAATTTTTATTATTAGTTTGTTTATGGTCTTGTTAGGAATATAGTTTATGGTATTATGTACACTGTTATACAAATGATATGATGTTATACGAATTCGGAATATCAAATTTTTTATGGTGAATTCTCTATATGATTTTTATTTATATTTGTTTTTTCCCCCATGTTTTCTCTTATGTTAATCTTAATTTTCTGAAGAAACCATCATTACATGATTTATCAAAGATCTCATTGAAATATTACTAACTATATACACTGCTACCACTTCAAACAGAATGGTTGAAATGTTTTAAAAACATTATTTTTCCTCAATTTAAAAACTTTTAAATTTTATATGAAAATCGTACGAAAATATCGAAATTCACACCTGTTGGTAATGAAAAAGTAATAAATGTTCAGGAAAATCAATTGTTCGTTTTAGTAAAAAAATTAATTTATCAAAAATTACGAGAAAATTACATATTTAAAATATTGATTTTTATGTGAAAGAAAGGCTTGAAGAGATAGTCTCATCGAATGTTAGGAGATAATTTTCATAGTCAATTTTATTTTAAAATAATGTGCATTCCCAAGAGATCTTTACAATCTGTCCAGAGAATTTGTTAGTGTTAGTAGACATCCATGCCCGAACCGAGATTCGAACAGACTTGACAAGATGCCAGACCTGCGCAGTCAGAAGCTATTTCCCTAAAATTCTCCAATTCCTTGGAGATTTGGCTTTTTTTTTTTTTCGTTACAAAACATTAACATATGTGTTGCATCATCATAAGCACCACAAGTCTCAAAAATTACGTTTTCCAAACGTAAATCTCACATCGAATAGATCAAAGAGAGAAATGTGGTATTTCATTCGCTGAATAAAAAATTACTATTCCATTATTTTCAGCTGTATATTTGACAAACATATAAAATATAATAATACAATAAAATATATAAAATGTACCGTAAACTATCAACTCTCCCCTAAATGTGGATTAAATTAATAAATCATTTTACTTACAGCTAGTATGAAACTGGTAAGGCTTCTCTGACTTCACAATCGTGGATTCTAACGACAAGAACGTGGCAACCATGTTCAAAATTTAATTTTTACTTGTATTTTGTGCCTTATCATGTCGAAAACGCGTGAGTTTATACGTAGATAGTCAGCAACCAACTATATCAGTGAAATTAGCATCAGTCACCACGGTTGAACTTCTCGATAACGGGCATCTATGGCACCGAAGATATTGTCCGCTAATGGGGAGTGTCCGTCAATAATAAGGAAAATATATTCGGAATTCAAAAGAAAAGCGTCTAGCGTCCACTTTTGGGGAATGGCCGTTTAAAAAAAAAACAAAGAACACACAACCAATAAGCCTATTGATTTCATTCGCTCGAATGTAACCGATAAGCTTATTGGTTGCACTTTTCAAGTTTTAAAAAATAACTTTTCAGAATCTTGTGTATAATACAATCCCATTCTAAAAGTATTTTGTCTTGAAGGGTTTAAGTAATACGATGCTTCTCTAAAACTTTTTTGAACGTTAATACAAATGTGTGTGAGTATGCTGTATAACTAACGCATTTTACAAAAAGATTCTCGAACAGATTGGCCTATCCGGATACTTTCACACGTCTTCCAACAAAATGTGCCATCATGTCAAAGTTTCCTGAAGGAAATTTATTCCCCCCCCCCCCATGAGTATAACCATAAGAGCCATACGATAATAGCCAGTTCATTCACCCTCAGATTTTTTCCTCAAATTACCATAGAAAGAATCAACATTTCTGTTTTAAAAGTAATCATTTTCGATCACTGGGTAAAAAATGAAATTACCGAGCAATATTTTGTCAAGACGTGTCACTAAACTAAACACTAACTACATTGAACATGAATAACAATAATTAAAATACTAATTAATCGGATACATAGTGTATGAAGGCATAGTCATATAAGTGGCATTTTGATTTGATTTTATTGTTCGTGGATTGAAATATTTGAGAGAGGGATAGGAGGAAAAAAATTTAATTCAGTAGGACAGCTTTGTATTGGCGAGTGTTGGCGAAGTCTAAGTATTTTAAGAAAAACTATATATATATATATATATATATATATATATATATATATATATACACACACACACACACACACACACACATCCATAAAAATCCGAAAAAATGACAGACAGGTAACCTCTCTTATTTTTTATGGCAAATACACACACACAGGGATAGCTATCAAAGCTCGGGGAATAATATGAGCCAGAACCAAGTGACTGGTGTCAAAGCAAGGGAAAAATTAGCTTTCTATCCCCGAAGAGAACGTAAACATTGCTTCAAACTTACTTCAACGTTTTGATGTTCCAACATGTTTTTTCTTATTTTTGCCGTGATAGACCAGAAAGTTATTGTTCATGAAAGTTAAGGAAAAAGCGTATAGTTTACGTCATGTCTCTCAAAAAATTTAATTACATCGTAACTTTAAATCATACAGAGATATGGATATTAAAGGGAGAATACAACAGTCTACGTCAAGATGCCTTTTCCTAAATAACTGACAATTTTCTGGTTTGCTTTAAAAATGCATGGAGATTTTTCAAGAATATCCAGAATCATAATTAAAACATTAAGATCTCGGCTTCAAATTTTGATAACTAGTAATGATATTGCAATTACGTCGATTTTTAAATTTTTAATACAGGGTAGGCAAAAAACCACCGTGGAACATTTTGAAATTTTTTTCATTGTGTAGGGTTGATTTTCTCTCTCGATAAGTTATAAAGTAGTTCGAAACTTGACTTGCAGGTGACGCTGTAGCCACTGTGGTGGTCGAGTGGTCATAATGACGGACTCGCATCGCGAGGATCCGGGTTCGAACCCCACCGTCGCCATGGTGGTGGTTTGCTGTGGTTCCCAACTTCGAGGCGTAAATGCGAGCCGATCTCCCCATTAAAAAGTCTCGCCACAGAGAGCAACAGGCCTACAACGATTAATTATTAAATCATTACATTTCACTCATAGTTAGAAAAACTGGTGACAGATGGTAGCACTAAACATAACAAGCATTACACAGAAACAAACTTTACGTCAGGTTTCACTACACGTACACACACATTCCCGCATGTACCAATTCGTTAGAGGTTCCGCAAAGGAATATGGACGAGGTACATGTGTGGTTTAGTAGTAGTAGGTGACGCTGCATCATAAATACTCGGTATAACATATAAAATGCATCACAAACGGTGCATGATAATAATTGAGGAGCTTATTTTCAAAAGTAAACATTTCCACTTTTCTTTTCGAAATGCGCTTTTCAATGATTTCTGAATTTTGGGATGAGCTGTGTCGGATTATGCAACGGAAAATATTTTTGATTGAAATTACAATGCGTAAAGTAGGTCGTTCCAACCAAAAGGGGAACATATCCATCTTGTTCATCACTTTCTCATTCAAAAGGGAACAACAAAACGGTTATCCTATTGACATTTTATATATATATATATATATATATATATATATACACACACACACACTTTTTTTCCAGATCTTCACATTTTTCAGAACCACTTTCAGTCGCATTCAACAATAGAACCTCGCGATAACGGACACTCATAGGACCGAAAATGTTTTCCGCTTTGTCCGTTAATAGACAGTAAAATGCATTGAGCTCCGTCGACGTAATTCAAAAAAGTGTCTTTTATGGGAGGTGGGGCTCGGTCAAAGTCGACCTGGAAGTCATCAACAATGTGGGATTAGTTTGATTTTTTTTCCAAAACGCTCGTGATTGGCCGCGGTAGTTGTTGTCAGGATGAATGCTTTTATATTATTTTATTATAGTCTTTTTATTCCTGTGTGTGCAGTATACATGGATGAATTAAGCTTTCTAATGTAATAGAAAGCTTATAAATGTAAGCTTTTTTACTTTTTTTTTCTTTTATTTCTCTTTCTGATTCTTCAGTTTAGACATATCAATCAATATATTCGTGTAAAAAAAATCCCTGTATGTTTCCTGGACTTTTGCCTATGTCCATAGAAACAACATTAAAACTTAAAACAAAAAAAAAAATTCTATTCTTCCTTATAAATATATTAATGTTATTTCACAACGAGCAAACAGCAACTGTTAAAATTTTGAGACAAACTCGATAATTTAATTAATATTACTGCTCATAAAATATTTACTAATATCATACCATATTGCTTTTTTACAGATGGCACATTATTCAAAAACCGGTCACCAATTCGAATCGAAGAATCATAGTAGTTGTGTTTTTATTTGATAGGTGCCAGAAAGAGTTCTAGTTCGTGTTACTAATGTGTTCTAGTTTTTGATGATAATTTTTCAATATAAACACATACTGTGTGCTACACAGTTATTTTCTAGACGGCATATTTTGCGGCTGATAAAATTTTATTTTTACTCGTTTGTTGGTTATGAGCAAAAGTATTCAAGAAAGGCATCATTTTTTCATGGTAAAGAATTTTACAAAATATGTACATTTAGAGTTTGAAAATCACTGAGAATCAGTGTTATCCGAAAAAATAATTTTGAACAGTAATTTCACTCCTCTCTTAAGTTTTTATTTATGGGCAATTTAGTAAAAATAAGTTTTTTTTTATGAAAAACAGAGAAACAACTCTATTAAACAATCACCTAGTTTTTAAAAGAGTAGTTTCACTCCTCAACAAAATTTGGAGGAGTAAAATTGAATTTTGATTCCAGAATCCAGCATCTAGATTCGTATTGGCGAACACTGCTGAGAAGGCTTCCGTGTACACACAGATTTTGCTGCACGGAAAAAAAATTCCCCGCGTTGTATAAGAGATGTGCGTTATTTTTCATCCGCACAAATATCAAAAATTTGAAAACTGCTTGAAGAGTTTACGTCATTCAGGGTTTCTGGTAAAACAATCTGTGGCCGATGTCCTTTAGCAATCATGTTCACTAATCTTCATTGTTTTTACCGCATTTAAGAAATTCATTTTAAAAATATCTTTCTTTGACGAATTTGAGTTTTTTTTGTTTCCGCAAGGTATTGCAGTTCTTATATACTTTTTGTATTTTTGTACATTATTTATGCTCGCCTATGGATTTTATAACGTTTTTCTTTAAGATTTGCCTTTTTTCAATTTATGAATTCACCCAATTATGTTTATATATTTAGCATTTCCATTTTCCCACATTCAGTGTTCCTTATGCTTATTTATTAATCCTAGAAACGTTTAATAAATGATGTTTATTTATTCATTTTTTTATACATTTCTTATGGTATCCTTGAAGATTTCATAGAAATAGGGGGAAAGTGCTTAAATACCGCCCCCTCCAAGCAAAATCGTAAATTCTTAAAATTTGTTTAGAGTTACAAATAATTTGAAACTGATTTAAGTAAATCATCTACATACCTAATAGTGCTGAAAGTGTGATCAAAGCAATTTAAAATGCATTTTACCATACTTGAAATCCGGACACATTGGGCTACTATTCATTTATCACAAATTCGTTTCATAATTCATTCATTTATCAATTTTATTTCATATTTCATTGGTTTATCACATTCATTTCATAATTCATTCATTTATCACATTCATTTCATAATTCATTCATTTATCACATTCATTTCCTAATCCATTCACCTACAAAATTCACTTCGTAATTCATTTTTTTTTTGAAGAATTCTTTCACCAGTTCAGAAGCTATTCCTATCATTAATTCTGAAGCTATTTCCATCATTGAGATGTTTCTTAGAACTTATAGATTCCGTAACTATATAGAAGCACATGCCCTTTTGAGAGACAAATTTTCTCGGGAAATATATGAAATCAAGGGCTTAAAAATGCGTTTGTGCCCAGAGAGCAAACTTAACTTGTTAAGGCCACTCTTGAATGTACCAAATGCACAGAGCTACTGAAAAGTCTGGGAAGTACCAAAATAATTTAAGAAAAAATTAATCAAAAAAATGTTTTTAAATTTTATTACCTTTCAATGTTTTGTTATTCTTCTCTGAATTGGTAAACGCCCTGGAAACCACACGTGGGGTAAAGTATTCGTGTGGATTTTATACTGTTTAAATATTCGTTTTCATCATATAACGCTTTCTTTCTCTGTTGAATCCAGGACCGTATGCTATTCAAATACCCCGTTATTTCACATAGCCATTCAAAAATGGTTATTTACTACAATGACAAAGAAGTACATATACTAAAATAAGAAGTAACGCATATCAGTTTTAGTTTACTGAGAACTTTTCAGTTCTCCAGTGAGTTTTATACAAGATGCAAACAGGGAACATTGCTAGGTCCACAAAATATCTCTAAAAAAATATATGCATGGAAATATATTCTGTAACAAAGCACTAAAGGAAAGCAAAACGTTATTAGATATCTACTCAGGAATATACCATTCTCTTGAAGGAGAAAATACCAAAAGACACCTGAAGTACAAACCACTGTAAAAAACCCCATCTTTTTTTGCACTTACGGGGGAACTCCGAGAAACCATCCAAGACGAAAAGAGTACTTTTTTTTTTTTTTTTGCAAAGGTAAAAAATAGATCTGTACATGCAGCTATACGCGAAGAAAGAGAGCTTTAAAATCTCCAAGAGTGAACCCATTCTTCCTCCTATTCCAGTCCGAACTTCTCGCAAATACAGTTGAGCATGTAAGTGTACAAAATGAAAGAACACATACCGTACCGTAAAATTCAAAATAACGAATGGAAAATCCGATTTTCCGAGCTCTTCTTACTATATTCTGCTGTCGAAACAGTGGCAATCGAAGGACTTTCCACGGACTTTTTTATTTTTGCTCTTCGTAAAAAAAGCATCTTTCCTATACATATATATATACCATGTTCTAAATTTTTCTTTTTCAAACTGCATTTATAACTTCAGAAATTTTATAGCATTGTCTTGTTCTTTTATTGGCAGGCTGGAATGCTGTACATATATACATACGAGAGTGATCCGCTATTTTTCACCTATTTCCTCTCAGTATGAGATCCCGAGTGAGTGAAAATAGGATTCTTTTCTTCACCTCGTAAAAGAAAAAATATATATCCATTTCTTCCCAAGCTCTAATATTCCCCGAGGTACAATTTTTTAAAGCTCCGTAGAATGGCGGAGTGGATCGTAATAGAATCGGAAAGATCCGTCGACAATGTCTGTGTATTATACGTATAAAATGAAATGCAATGAGCCAGTGATAGTGTCATGAATCCAATAGCAAAGACTTCACTTTTACTGGATGGAGTTCACTCTATACGTCTCTTACTTTTCAAAGAGTTAATTTCAGTATAGAGGGAGGAAAATAGACGGGATATTACGAAGGCTTTATTGATATCCCCGATTTCTCCCTAGAAAGGTTCTTTTGGAATTAGTGGTAATGCTATAGTCAGCGTCCTATTCTTCTCGCGATAAGAAATCGCGGAAATGAAATTATGGGGTGACGTATGTGTGATCTATTTTTTTTTGTTCAGATCGATAACTGTCATGAAAAAGTGTGAAATGAAATTTTGAGTTCCATTTTTAAGTAGTAGGTGTTATGATTTTGTTTCGATATTTTTTGTATGAATTGACATTATGTTGTTTTTATCTGCCGATTTAGGGAATATATTTAATAATATTTAATAATTATAAACTAATTATTAATTATATTAATCTTTTACTACAATAGGAAGGTACTTCTTAGTCCCAAGTATATAGTACCACATCAAGGTCTCTGTAATATTAGTGTCCGTTTGTATATGTTGTTTGTGCTTGCTATTATATGGAAAGTGTTTATCAACATAGAAATATTTGTTTGTATACTCTGGACGGATCAAGAGATCCCTTGAGTAGAATATTGTATGTATATAGGCGTATATTACATTTTTCTTTTCTCTTTTTGTCTCTCTCAATAAAGTATTATTATTAATTTTAAAAAAATCTTTAAATAAATGTTGCAATTCGGTATCAAATAGTTTTGAGCAATAATATGACAAATATATGGTTTATAGAGTATAGTTATAGAGTTTATACAGAAGTATTTATTTTTGATCTTTTTTATATGATTATTTTGATCGTATGATTGATTTAACGCCAAATATTTTAAAGAAGAAAACTGTACGAAACTGAAATATGGAAGAAATATATTCAGCTCCGTAGATCTTCGGTCGAAGTTAGTGTCAACATCAATTTTCTACCATAGCATTAGTGTATACCACAATTCAGGTAATTTTTTTCAATTTTTTATTGTAAAATTTTATTGTAATTAAAAATTTTTCATTTTAAATTCATTTATCATTTTTCATTTTTTCATTTTTATTTCATTTTAAAATATTTTAATTTTAAAATTAAATATTTTATTATATATATTATATTTATTAAATATTTATATATTTAATATTTTTATTATAATAATATAATGATAAAATAATTTTTATTTATAATAATATATTTAATATATTTATATTTTAAATATTTTATTTTATTTTAAAAATTTTATTTTATTTTATTTTAAATTTTATTTTAAAATTTTATTTTATTTTATTTTAAAATTTTTATTTTATTTTATTTAAAAATTTTTGTTTTATTTTATTTAAAAATTTTTATTTTTATTTTATTTCAAAATGTTTTTATTTTATTTTATTTTATTTCAATTTCAATTCAATTCAACTTTTGTTGAACTGTTTATGATTCTCGTAAAAAAAAAAAGAGCGTCCGTACGACTCCTTATGCTTTTACTCAGACTTGAACAACCTGAATTACTTTATGCATGTAGAATACATTAGTCATGGACACAGAGTGGGAAAGATATGGTATGATCTCATCCCAAACCCTTTGAACAAAAAAAAAAAATACAGTAATTTGCGGTAAATAATTCACATTAAATAAATGACTCAGCGGTGATTAACATTTATTCGACATTGACAAGTTTCTCGTCTTCTTAAAAGTCTATTATTTTAGCATTGAAAAAACCCGGACATTTTGTATAATTGATTTCTCAATGGAACGCTTTGCCCCTGTATCCCCTTAGTTTGTACCTTCTGAAAATCGAAAGAGAGATTACTCCATTTAAAAAGGTACGACATAGGGTGTTTAGTGATTTTTGCTATACCGCTTAAAGGGTAAAAGCTTATTTCATAAGTTTTTCCCCTGCCACTCTTCAATGCAGGATAGAATAACAACTCAATAAAATGACTTTTCGAAGACAAAGAAAGTTTTCTACAAAATGAGCATTTTTAACACCCGAATAATACATGAAAAATCTGTCTATCCAGTAAAGTATATTGCCATTCGAAGACGTTTACTCCACAATAAGCCCCCTATCGTTCCAGATCCGCGTCTGTGCAAATCTCTATTAATACTTAGGAAGAAATAATTTGAGAACAAATATTAACCATTCTTCATTGAGTATCCAAATTAAAGTGCCTGGTATAAAGGGTGTCCAATTGCTTCTATTTTTATGAATTTTTAAACTGTTTACAAATTTATAGGACAACTCCGTTCACATAATATTGTGGTCCATTCCGTATAAAAATAATGTTCAACAAGGTCGGTCTTAAGGTATTGGATTTTTAATCTTCAGAATATTCAAAATCTCAAAACACTATATGAGGTTAAAACTATTCAACCCCCATCCAGATAACAGGATAATTAACTTTTTATATACGGGAAACAATTGAAAAACTTTTCTATTAATCCAATATAAATTTTTCCGAATATCTAAAACGTTATAAAATCACTCACTGAAAAATTCATGAAAAGTTCTTTGGACAAAATGCGATACTGGATCAGCGGGAAGCGGGGTAACCGGATGCTTCCAGGAGCAGAAAGTGTTCAGCATCATTACTATGCAAATTAGCCTCTACTTGGCGTTTAATCTCATAATTATTCATTGATATCCTAGAGCAGTTCCCGGGACTTTTCCAAAACGGAGATTTATTGGTCGAAGGAGAAAACCCTTCGATTATTCAATAATAAAAAAATATGAATAATTACCACACAAAATAGGTTTTTGGAGAAAAAACTACTTATACACAAATACAAATATGGGGGAAAAATCAATTTAAATATCTTAATTTTTTTTAATTATTTTAAATCAAAATTGTATATTAATGTATGTTCTATTTATGTATCAAAATTTTCAAAATCCGAACATTTTTCATAATTATTTATTCTTCAAACATTAAAATTTTCACAATGTTAGTATTTACTTAAATTTAAATAAATAAGTTTTAATGAAATTTGAAGTACACTTTTCTCAAAAACACAGAAACCAAACAAATTTTAAAGAATGAGTCAAATTTTCCAGAAAAAATAAGTAATAATAATAGATTAAAAAAGAATAACAATAAATTAAAATAATAACAATAAGTTTGAAAAAGTATCAAATTAAATGAATAAAGCTGTACGTAAAATAAACAGTAATAAATTTTTGAAAAATTAATTACAAAATTTCTTGATATTACATAAGAGTAATACGTAAACTAATAATAACCGATACGTGTTTTTGAAAATGAGAAATAAATTTTTTAAACCAATACTAAATAATAAAATAAATTTTCTAGAAAATAACAAGCAAATAAAAATAATATGACATACATTTCGAAAAAAAATCAAAAAATCAATCAAAAAATTAGTTTCGAAAAATTTATTAACTTTTCCAGAAAACCAAAAGTTATAAACTAAAAAGATACATAAATATATTTTTGAACAAATAAAACCGAAATCAACAAATAAACATACTTGCAAAACCAAATAAATTTTCAGAAAAAATTGCCTTCTATCAAAGTTTTGCAAATACTGCCATTCAATATGCATTTCGATATGATTGTTTAAAAAATGTATGCAAAAATAATTATTTCATTATAACTTTTGTTTTAATTTTTATATTTTTATCTTTTTAATTGGTCGCTCTGTACAGGTTTTTGCCTGTTGACGACAATATTGAAATTTGACCGTTTCTGATATTGTGCTACTAATATTGGAAAAGTAAATTATAAATTAAAAATAATAATGAAAAAAATCAACATTTTTTTTCCCTGAAAATACTGAATAACAAATTTTAAAAGTTTCAAAAATCTTAGTTTTTCATAAACCACAAATAATGACTAATTTTTTCGATTTTATTACTAACCACAATTGACGGAAAATAAATTTTCCAAAAAAATAAAAAAAAATGATAAAATTTCAAAAAAAGGGGGGAAAAAGCAAATAATGCAAAAAAATTATTATTTTCAGAAAAATTTAGAAAAAAAAGCAATTTTAAATTATTTTTACGTCAATATATAATTTTAACTTCTTTAACTTGTTTAAATACAAGTAATTACTGGAATATTTTGGAATATTCGTAGAAAATTTTGAGTGAGATGAATATTCCAAAGAATATTGATTAATAAATTTAATTATCTAGTTTAATTTTAAATTTTAGTTTTCAATTTAATTACATAATTTTAGTTTTCAATTTAATTACATAATTTTAGTTTTCAATTTAATTACATAATTTTAGTTTTCAATTTAATTACATAATTTCATGATAAATTTAGATAAGTAAAAAAGTAACAAGAAAAAGCGTTAAAATGAATAAATAATAAATTAAATGAAATTACAATAAATTTAAATTGAATAAATAAAAAAACCGAAAGAAAATCTATAAAAAATTAAAAAAAACACAAATAATTAATTTAAAATAAAATCATTACTTTCGAAAAAAATTGAAAAAAAAGATTCAATTCAAATTTTAACATTTCTAAATCAATACATTTTCAATTCCCGTAATTATTAATTACAAGTAATCACTAAAACATTTTAGAAAATGCATTAAAATTTTTTAAATTAAAAATTTATAAATTCAAATGGCTTGTGAAAACTGCTTATGTAATTCTTTTCAGTTTTCGATATATTCAGGAAATAATATCAATTTCCGGTTTGAAATCAAGGAATGAAATAAATACATTGATAAAATTGAGTTTGTATAAAAGAAAAAAACGGAGAAAAAATAGCGAACAGGTGTGGTTGTCAATGTCATTAAACGGATTACACCGTAACGAAACGCGTATCAAGTACAGATGGTGATTCTTTACCAAGATCGGGATTTAAACACCCAATCAAAGCCGATGACGTGTTGAGGACTGCGAATCTTCTTTTTCATAAGTATAGTACATGAGATTCTCAGGAATTCGAGAATATCTTCTAGAAAACAGACGCCAAGAACAGGGATTATATTACTTCTTTCAATATATAAGTAAAGTCTAGTTTAAAAAAAAAAAAAAAAAAAAAATCGTTTCAGTTAATAATAAGATACATTGAGAATTGTCAGTGAAGTAGGCTCTCGATAATCCGGCCCGTCCAGTAATCCGACGTTTTTTCTTCAAGCAACAGAAGAGGGGAAAGCCTGTCACTGTGTGCACGTTTGTGCACAGAAGTTCATACAGTATGCGCCGCTTTATGTGATCACATCGGAATTCGGGGTTTTCGACAACAGTAACCGAATGATAACTATATTCGAAAAACACCCAAAAGCAAATACGATGACCATACCTCCAGTTTAATCGAACGGGACGTACGAAAACGGAACTCTTGAATTTTTGTTTTTCAAGCAACTGGTTGCAAAATGTTCAATCTTGATGCTTTATTTTTCCATGTTGTTTTAAAACAACTTTTTACTTTAAGCTAAAATATATCTTGCGTTTACTATTACTCAGCCATTATGAGGAGTCTGAATGAAATCATCGTATTTGGCAATTATCAATTGATTTTACGAATTATATATATTTTTTAATGTACTGTAGGTACATGTTCCATAGATAACCAAATAAATTATTTTGGCCGAGAATCTGTGAATCTGGTCTACTGAAAGAAACTGAGCAAGAACTGAAGGAAAGGGCTTTTGTGCGTGGTTTTACATTCCATTTGTCTCCATTATAGGTGAGTCATTCGAAAGTAACTTCATGCGTATATGGATTATAGCGGCTTCTACTGGCCGAATAGGGCATTATGTACCAAGTATGAAAACATGGAAACGATCATCGACAAGGAAAAGGTACACTTTCTGACATTCTAACATTGTCTTGCGGACTGATAATGATAATTTATCGGGGAAAAAATCTGGTTCAACTTGATTGTCAAAATGCGCAAAACCTTTGACGCAAAAAATGTTGATAACATAAAAAAAAAATTCTGATAATTATAAACGAATTTTATTCCATGTTATGGTATTGGTCTGTCCCGTAGTTTTCGAAAGTCATGACAATACCCGAATGCCAAATGATGATAATATCCGTGATTCTGATAACCAGCGTCTACTGTATTATTCAAATGGGCTTTTTCAACTAACTTCTAGTGATTCGGCGATTTCGATAATCCGCCACACCTTGGTGCATATTTTTTTAATGAATTCTCAGTTTGAATGATCTATGATTCTTAGAATAACCCCCAAAAACATGCGTTAACTTTTTTTTTCCCGAAAGATATAATTTTGTACGAATTTTAACGAAAACAAGAAACATTGAACAGTATATCCGCTTATATTAGTTTTAAATATCTAACATTGAATCAAAGTATTAATCGGTGACTATTACTTTGCAAGTACAATATTTTCTACGTGCCTGTTTATACATATCGTATGTACAGTAATAAAGCGACGATAATTCCGAAAATTACTGTATCAAGATCCATCACTATACATCTTAAAACTGATTCTGGACGCTTAGTTTCTAAAAAACGCAATTTTATAGCTTGCCCAGGCCCGTCATTTAGGGCTTTTGAAAATACACTACAAATGGTATACATATATATACAAATGCATATATATATATGCGTACCTTTAGTACATGCTCCCCCCCCCCTCCGGAAAAAGTTGAAATGATGGCCCTGAGAGCTTTCCATAATAAATTTAATATGGTACATGCGCTAATTTTCACTTTAAAAGGGGCGGAGACTAAAACATTAAAATGCTAAAATAACATAAGTAAAATATAAAAATGGTTAGTAAATAACAAATTAATAAATGAAAATATCAAATTATAGTTGAAGAAAACTAATAAAAGTTAAAAAATAAAAATTTAAGCGAGTAAAAAAAAAATTAATATATACGACAAATTAGGAACACAAAGATGCCTTGAAAATATGGTGCATAAAAGTGAGGAGAAAAAAAATATATAATAGATATTTTATATTACATTGTTATATTTACAAATATCGGCTTTTGAACTGTTCAAATATTCAAAATAGATTCTTTATTCTGCAAATATGTTTCTATTACAAAATCTATGTATATAAATCTATACATATAAAACTGATTTTCTGTGAATGTGTGTTCTCTACACAATTTTAGATCGATCGTCGCCAAGTTTTGCATATATATGAAACAGGACCCGGATTGAAAACGATAGGCTACTTTAAAAGTTTGACAGACTTCGGCAAATGCTTGAATTTGGCAAAAAACTGTCAGGCAAAAATGGTTTCCGGGCCTCAACATTCACTTTCGGAATGTTTATTTTAGTTACCGTGACTCCCTATCAATGCGTTTCAGACGTGTATATGCCTTTACATTGGATTGTCACTTCTTTAATGCTGCCAGTACATGTATAATAGTTTGTTTTTATAATGGTTTGCCACATTTTCAATCCTCCCAGTAATGAGGCAGAATCATCATCAGTATCACTTTGAGGGTCTGGCAAAGGATGATCCCCATAGAAATCAGTGTTGAAATTGCCGATTTTACTGTAGAAATGCAGAAATTTAGTTGGGGTTTTCCACCACATCAATAATTTTAAAAATTGTATTGAATTCTTGATTTTCGAAATATTGAGTTCGCTTAGAGATACGAAGCCAAGAAAATTAAATATGAAGTATTAGCCGGACCTATAGGCCTACTTTTGAGTTGGATATTCATGCAATAACATTGATTTCAATTTTTTATTATATCTTCTCAAACATGAAAATAAATGTCTCCGTATTCTTTTAATATTCAACTGCATAAATTCATACGGTATATCGAAGAAATTGCACAGCTTCAATTAAGCATTTTTTGAAGCAGGAACAGGCAGATTGATAACTATAAGTTCAAGGAGGGAAATCGAAATACCTGGCGCTCCTTAAAAAAGAAAAAAAAATATTAATTTCTACATTTCTTTGAATGTGAGTTTGTTTCTTTCATGAATCGCGCAAGAAATCGCCATATTGGTTAACTAAGACATGGTTTGTATGTCCCTCAAAGAAAGAGGGAGATATCACGTGATCCAGAAAGCCTCATTGAAGAAAACCCTGGCAGCACCGGGTATTATAGCTAGTGTATATTACATAAAATGCGGGAAATAAATATAAATTAACTAACACGTGTGTGTGGAAGAGAATAAGAGTTTGAATAAACAACCATAAATATTTTTTATGGGCATTGTATAATATTTTATCATGTGTGTGTAAAAAAAAAATGTAGTTTTTATTTTGGGCATCTTTTTCTCAGCCGCCTCATTGGGCATTTTGCCTTTTGTGGCTTTGTATTCATATTAAAAGAATGGAGTTGAGAGGATGAATCAAAGTGGAAGTATTCGATACATTCGGTTAATATATGCAGCATCTATTTCGGAAAACAAATTAAATATTAGTTGATGCCTTGCTTACATATTTCCCTCCCCCTTAAATTTTGAAAAGTTTGTTATTAATATATATATATATATAGGGTCTTGTTCTTACGATGAATGACATCTCTCATCGCATAATCTTTTACTATAAACTATTGCATTTGATATTTTTCCATTTGGCTCTGACCATGTGTATTATGCATTTTCCCAACAAATAGCTGTTTGTAGAATACAAGAAAATGGTATTTACATGGTAAACTAAATTTTATCCTAGAAATTTGAGGCGCTTAAACCAATTCGTCTCTGTTTATGTTGTTGTTGGTTTTTTTTTATGTATACTGTGAATTAGCGTTTATGTCAAGGAATATGCTACTTAATAAAAACTATTTTATTCTGCTTGTATAATATCAAGTAAATTTTAATAGATAGCTTCCAGAATTTTTTTTTCAATTTTCATGCCTTCAGCATTTATTCATTTACATCAATTTATTTCAAAGTATAAAAAATTTCTCATCAATAGATATTCACCGAAATAGTTTCAAATACCAAAGATAATAAACAAAAAAATATCTCTGGACTCATGGAGGTATAAATCCTCAATTTTTTTTCAAGAGTACAAAACATTACTGCACCAAAATTTCCGGAACGAGAAAAAGAAGCGAAAAAAAAAAATTACTTAAATATAAAACGACGTGAGAACCTTTCAAGTTTTTATAATACTAAAAACCTTGAAATAGAACAAATACATTTGAGATCGTGATATTCACGTCCCTATCCCAACAGAACTGAGTGTTTTTCAAACGGAAGACAATTTTGGAATCTTCCTCTTATGAACTGACTATGATAACATCATTATAAACTAACTTTTGATTATGGTAAAAATTGCATATATTGTGTTCATATTTAGTTTTGACCATTCATTATTCATTTTCCAATAAATAGTTGTTTGTGGAATACGATATTTACCAGAAAACTAAATGTTTTTCCTATAAATTTGTGCACTCATTCGTCCCTTTATGTTGATATTTTTTTTCGATAATCGACTGAGGTGCTAATATCAAGAAATACGGTATTTCATAAAAAAATGTTTAGTTCTATCTGCAAACTTTTAAATGTAGTTTCAATAAAGTTTCCATGTGTTTTCAATATGTTCATTTCTTTACACTAATTTATTTCAACGTATGAAATTTCCTGTCAGTAGATATTCACTGAAATACCAAACAACAAAAAAAAATTTCCCAAACTCATTACACAGGAAAATCCTCAAATTTCAAGAGTGTATAATGCATTAGTAGAAAGATACCAAAAAATTTTGGGATAAGAAAAAGAAGCCAAAGAGAGAGAGAGAAAAAAAAGGGCTACTTAAATATAAAACCACGTGAAAAAACCTTTTTATAACAATAGGAGTTTTTATAACACTAAAAACCTCGAAATCGAACAAATACAGATGCGATCGTGATGTTCACGTCTCTATCCGGACAGAACCGAATTTTCCAAAAGGGAGCCAAGAAAATCCCGTTAGTGATGCGTGAGGACACGATCCCGGACACGGACACATCCTCTTGTACCTCCCACTTATAACCTCCATTGTCATCTCCCGTACAACCCCATATGCGAGTGTATGTCCCAATAATCTCTCTACCATTAAAGAAGATTATGGCAATAGAGAACCTTAAAAATAAAAGTAATATAAAAATTGAGGAGGAGCAAAAATGATAAGCTCGGACGCCTCTTTTCTCCGTAAAATCCATATATCCGATTATGACTCTCGTATTAAATACTTTATTTATTTATTTTTCCTACTACTTTTGGATTATTATATCCCTCTTATTCTTCTTCTATCTTAAGGGTATTAAACACAACAAAACACGGAAAAGCTTTCCAGTGTGGTAATTGATCAAAATGGCGCATTTACGAACTTCCAATCTCTTTTCTTTATATATATATATAATGAAATAATGAAAGATGGCGGCATCTTTTTTGTTTTGTTTTATGCACAGTATTAATTTAGAATATCATCTTAATGCGCATGCTATATAATCTTTCGCCGGGTCTAATTCGATTATTCTGTTTGATATTAATCGATTAATGTCATTATGGTGGACGCTTAAGTATAATTTTCGTAATTCTAGAAATTTTAGACAGTTTTAGTAACTATTATACTGTATTTTCTTTTTAATTTGGTTCGGGGGGGGGGTTAATCCTTTCATACTAATATGTTTGAAATGCAATTTCGAAATCTCATTAAGTACTTTATTTTAGTGGATTTAGAAATGCATTTCCTATGTTTTTAATGGCGCAATACGTCATTTGCTTCATTTATAATTTTTTTTTGTGCCGGAAGTTTACGGATTTGTATATTTTTCCTAGATATTTAGATGCATTCTTTTAATTAAACGTGATATTTTTTGATTTAATTATCGTATATTTGGAAAGATTTGTTGAAAATACGGAAGTGTCCGCGGGGTGTTGATCTCATGATAGGTTTAAGTGAAATGATAACATGAACGTGCTTAGAACGCGTTTGAAAAGATACGTTGTTTTTGTTTTTCCCCTCTTAACTGAAATGCACTATATAATGTTACGCTGTTTATCGAAAAATAATTGAATTATCTTACTAACAAACCGGTTTTAGTGAAATAAGTCATTTATTGCTTCGAATCAAATGTGGTTTCAAATATTTTTCTTACTTCAAACCCTTTAACGGCTTTATAGCTCGGGGTGGGGCTTTGCCTATTCCAGGAACTCATTCTAAGCTGATTTGTCTGTTATCATCATTTTTTAAGCTTTTAATTTTGAAAATGTTCTATAAGTTCTTTCCTGGAAGTGCGACTTCCTTATTGGATTAGGCAGCGTGATTTACTTTCGGCCTTTTCTGATAATGCGACTCGCCCACTTTCCTAAATTATAATTCAATTAATTATGACGTACTTGTTGACGATGCCATTGTAAACTTTATGGAGTTCTATTGGATATTCTGCATAATGTACAGTTCAACTAAACTTTCATATTAGCAGTTTTTTTTCGGAAACTGCGAGTAAATCCTCATCATTTCATAGTACAATAAACTTCTGTGCCTGCGTTAAATATATG